>NW_025109974.1:18901-76646 GCF_011392965.1 Frieseomelitta varia
TAGAGTTTGCTCTGTTTATAAAATTCATTATATCTCATAAACGAAGACAGATAGGACATATATTTATATGACTTTTTTTCATTATTTCCAGGCGTACAATCAGCTCCCAAAATGGGTTCCAAAAGTTACGAAACACCCTGTATATTTTTAAGTGATTCTGATTTTATTTCAAACTGTTCAGATGGTTTTATTCATAATCATTTCATGTATGAAATAATTTAGTTTAATTTTGTAATAATATATTGATATGTGGATTCCAGTGGACACTGATGAATTTTAGAAAATAATTATTTGCTACTCAAAATAACGATAATTATTTTATTGGCTGTCAATGAAGTACATAACACGTGAACATATTAAATTGTTTGTAAAATATCAGAGATGTTTAATCTCTAGATTTTTCATCAGAAACGAAAGGCTCTCTTACCGTATATTTATGTTGAAAAAAGGTTATTAGTAAAAATATTGACGAAAAGGAAATTGCACAAACTCATAGGAGGGCAGAATTAGAGGTAAACAGACAGTTTGGAGTTGTAATTTACTTTTTATTTTATTTTGGTTTAAATAAGACTTTTTATATTTTTGTACGTGTGAGTAGTATACGTTTATACGTGAATGTGTGTATGTATGTGTGCCTGAGTACGTGTAACTGTGTGCACATATACACATTTATACAATTCAAAAATGGATTGTTCTAATAAAGTCTAAAAAGGAGTCTTAACATAAGTCTCCGTATTCCATTTACAATGGAACATTGTTGCTTGTAACTGTAGCAAAACCGTACTTTTAGCAGGATAATCGTGCGCATTAAATTACGAGGATATACTCGTTGAAAAAAACAAAAAAAAGAAAAATACTTATCGTCGTTTGACATAATTGTAAATTATTCTCAATCACAAAGAATAGCTCCGTCGCTGTAACGTGAATATAAATGTAATCGCACAACAAAAATCGTTTTTTTATCGATTGTATCTCGACTTGAAACGAAAAATCAGGATAACGTTTGCAATCAAACGTTCGTTATCCCCGTAATCGCGAAAGAAATGACACAAATACCCGAATAAAGGAGAAAATGAACGGTCTGCTCACGAAAATCCAGACTACAAGAGATCACGAGGATCACTTTTGGACCGCGTAGCAAGCAACAGTTGTAGTATGCTATGTTCTATAATATTAGTATATTAGTGTATACGAAAAACTAAAAGAACGGTTCTGCTCTGAAATTTTCCCTGTTATACAGTTCGAAAGTAATTCCTTAACTTATCTGCGTCACATGCCCTGAACTGAATTTCATTTCTCGTCGGTTCCTTTGTTCCTTTGTTCCTTTGCCGGTAAGACTTTTAAGCCACTTTCAAACGTTCAAGCGATTGTTTCGAGGTGATCAACCATTGGGTAATAGGATACCTACCTTATTTAATAAAGATGTAGTGAGAACGTTCTTGGTTATTAACAGTCAACAAGAGAGAAAGAGAGAGAGAGAGAGAGAGAGAGAGAGAGATATCTACGAGAAGGAAATTCAACATTTAAGACACACTTGGTGGACACACTTATCAACGAATTAATCGAGTTACCGAAACCTTTTCTCTTTTCTTTTCTTTTCTTCGTTACATGAAAAACGTATTCCTCATCGTTCACTTGAACAAAACATTTCAGTTTGTTAAGACGCTCGTAATATCACGTATATATATATATATACATATATATATACATATATACGTTAGAATTTTGCTTCTGTTCGCAGTTATTAGAGAAGTTCTCACTAATTCTTTTACAAAAAAATTATTATTATCCCATACCTCGTCTTAATAACTACTTAACGCTACCTGATGAAAAGTCTATCGCCCGAAGCGACCGTACGACTCGGTTTCATATATTTGAAATGCAGTATCTTTCTTTCTTTTTTTTTTTTCTTTTTCCTTTTTTCTGCTTTCTTTAATTCTCATAATAAAATATTACTTTATACATTTCGTAAACGCCTGTAAGGCCGCGTATGCATAATCACGCTACCATAACGCGAGCACATGCACTGTAGAACTAGTTATTGTACCACGATGAAAGAATAAATTATTATTACCCGAATGGCAAAAACGTGCCGATAGATATACGTGTATATATATCATATGTGTATATATTAAGACGCAAGACAAATGGTATAATAATTCATACATAGATATCCGATCTTTTTTTTTTTTTTTTCCCTTTTTCTTAAATACTGGAGAATGGAATCCTCTTTTTTTCTTTTTCTTTTTTTTTTTTTTGTTTTTTGTTTTTTTGTTTGTATATTTGCTCGAAGAAAATACTTTGAAACTTCTTTTGTCTCGATACGAAGGCCCCGTACAGTCACAAGTGTAATGCTCTAAGTAAAAATTCGGAAACTAACTTGCTTGAGTGTACGAGCGATTTTCTAGAAAATTGCTTATATCGTGGAGTTACATGCACTTTAATTCGTTTTTTCATTCTTTTCTTTTTTTTTTTCTTTTTTTTTTTTTTCTTTTCGTGAATCTTATATCTCGTTAATCTTTATACGTCTTACAGCTCGGTCTCAACGTCTCAAATAAAAGACTCGGGATTGTTGCAATTTCGTTACGATTGGTTAATAGCCTTGGTAAATAATCGAGGAAGAATTAGTTAGTTACAATATCCATGTATGACTGCATGATGCTGTTAGTTAGGCTATAATATACAGTACAACTCCGTATAACGCTTGCTGAATCGGTAATATTAGTATCGCTTCGCTGTCGCGCAAAACTGAGTGGCTGATCAACCGACTGAAAAACCAATTAAACCAATTAAACACCGACAGCGACGATCGATCAACTCGCGATCTGAATTCTCATTCCTTTTCTCATTTTCACTCTCTGGTCAGCTGTGACATCCGCTGACCGTCCGTTACGTTCACATTCTAACGCGATTAGCGCAATTATTGACACTCTGTATACGCGTGCGTGACCATAAATTTTAGAGGTATAAAAAAGCACGTTATTGCTTCGAACAAACAAGAGCAGTGTTTGCAATTGACCCGCTGCGCTTGTCCCCAATCTGCATCGTTGCGTTGCATGATTTATTCGTGAACGTACAAACGTACAAACGCTTCCCCGAATTTCTCTCGAAAATTATATAACGTTTCGCGTGTCAACGCGACAATCGGTTACACGCACAGTTACGTTACGTCGGGAGAGAATTTTTTTTGTTCTTACGAGTCTCTTGCAAGACACGGAACGTGTTATACGCCTGCTGTGTTATACAGAGTGTTACTGTAACGTAATAGCAGTGCAAATAAATTGAAAATTGTATCGTTAGACTCAACATACACGCACGCACGCACACGCTATGGGAACGGAGGTTATTAACCTATTTGTAGCTCGAAAAGTTCATAAAATTCAGGTTCATCATCACAGAAAAGCTATATATATATATATATGTATATATATATACATACATATATATATATATATATATATACGGCTGTTTATATATACATATGTCTTTAAAACCTTTGCACGCACAAACGTACATGATCCAAAAGGAAAACTGTGGTAACTAAATTGAAAACGGCTAATCGAGTATATTTAGTTTCGCATTACTTGATTAATCTCACTTTTTGTCTTTGTTCGATCGACAAAACTACAAAAGATAGGCATAAACGTTACTACTAAGAAAAAAAAAAAGGAAAAAAAAAAGGATGTGAAGGCGACTTCTGGTTGTTTCCACGTAATCGACAATTCAAAGGCAACCGAACAGCGAAAAGATATTCGACTAACACACTTTTTTTTTTCTTTTTTTTTTCAATATTTCACGTTGCGGATATATCTTGCACGTTTTATATTTACAATGATATCTTTGGCGTTGTTTGGAAATAATTTGCCAGATTTTCCTACACAATCGAATGAATGGGGGTTTCGCGCCCGAAAGGAACGTCTTTTTTTTTTCTTTCTTTCTTTCTTTTTTTCTGCTTTTTCCATTAACTTTCCCTTGAGAGAACGTATCGGTGAAAAAGTTACAGACGAATTTTCAGTTTTTAACCCTAAGAGGAATAAGAATGGCTGAACGTTTATCAAATTATCGCTTTTTTTTTACCTATTTATCCTGAGATTCAAACTTTTCTTAATTATCAATCACACTTAACGTTTGAAACCGATTCGCGAAGTGTGTGTGCACTTTATTGCTAAAGCAAGCTTACTTCAAGTTTAATACGTTACTTTTTATTGTTAACATGGTTCTATGACTAATCCGTAAACTTCTGTTCCTCGTTACATTTCTTTTTTATTTTACTTTTTTTTTTTTTTTTTTTCCTCTTTCTGCCCTTTAGCGTTATTAATAGTTACTTCGAACGTTTCGTGTGAAATTAGCATCCTCGCCCTCACTCTTGTATAACAACATCATCGCTAGCGTGATTACTGATTTCTGCGTAGTACAAAGTGAATTACAAGACTCGTGTAAATATCATCAGGATGTTAAATGATCGAATAAGTCGTGATCGTATGGAACTCATTGATTCGCTATTCGATCGAATTTACATAATGTATGTAAACGTATCGGCATAATTCTTTTCACAGATCGTTCGTAACACTATATATCTTTGAACGATATTATCAATGATCGATCTCTCCCCCCGTTTTTTTTTTTTTTTTTTTTTTTTTTGTACGTCGTTCATCGATTTTAAACACGCGCGAAACTTAAAGGACGTGCAGATCCCCTAATGAAGGAAGGAACATCGTTTCCTTCCCCCATTTTCTTCTTCGATAAATCACGACGTAAAAACTGCTTCGATCAGCTCGCACGCACGTTTTTAATCTACGAAGGAACCACGAACGATATTATAATAAATCGTAATTGTTGAAAATGTAAAACACGCGGCTGGTATTAATTAGCGTAAACGCGGGAAAAAGATACCGCTGTAAAACTAATTGCACAGATGCTAATTGCAATTCCTTTTGGTTGGAAGTGTTACGTTTCCATAAATTCCGTTGAATCGATAATAGATCGATGTAATGTATATTGGTAATTATCGTGTCATCGACGATCGTAGTAGTACTTCTTCTTCTTCTTCTTTTTTTTTCCTTTTTTTCTTTTTTTCCGTTTTTTTTTCTGTTTTCTTCTTGAAAATGATCAGACGACGGCCGTTCTCGTTCAGACTCTGTTCACGTTTGCGAAATCCTTGTCCGTTTCCTCCTTCCTCGAGCCGTTCAAGCACTTCCGGTACAGGCTAATTAAAGGCATCGCCAGCAACAGGACGCCGCTCAACGCGATGAAAAAACCGGCCAAGTAAAACGACAAATCGTACGTCCCTGTGATATCGTACAGCCACCCTGAAACATTTCGAAACGGTTAAGCATCAGTATGTTCGGCAAGATGGTGCGCGCGGCGCGTTCGTCCGAATTTCCCTCGGATTGCCAGACAACGTTTGAAAGTTTGGCCGTAATTACGCGAGAACGGTCTCGATCCGAGGCCGTGGAAACTTCAAAGCTATTATACGATCGTATAATTCATACAGAGTTCCCGAGTTAGCATCGGGCAAGAGTTACTGCCAATTTATCTTATTACACACCCCTCCCTGTTTTCTCTGCAAACTACAATTGTTTCAAGCGTAATCGTAGCTCGTATCTCTGGCAAGAAAATTAGAAACAAAGATAATCTCCAAATGACGTATGTTTGTCAAAATGTGTTGCGTTGTAATTTTACTGATATATATCATAATGTGTTCTAATGTTTAAAGATTAGCCAGTACGTAAATTGCAAGCTTTTGTCAAGATTGTGGCATTATGATAGGCAATAATTGATGATATTATCAAATGTTAGATATTATAATACTGTCATAGATAATTGATGATATTATCAAATGTTGGATATTATAATACTGTCATAGATAATTGATGATATTATCAAATGTTAGATATTATAATACTGTCATAGATAATTGATTATATTATCAAATGTTAGATATTATAATACTGCCATAGATAATTAATGATATTATCAAATGTTGGATATTATGATACTACCATAGATAATTGATGATATTATCAAATATTAGATATTATAATATTATCATAAATAAATATCATAATTATTCAGAAATATTGACATATGTATAATGAAACACATCATTTTAATATTAATATCTTTGATGCTCTTATTAACTTTACTGCACACGAAGATAACGTTTATTTTCTACATTGCTTGATTAAATAAAGTAAGATCAATTACTCCTGTATTACACAGAGTCATAAATATTACGGAAGAAGTGTATCAGACACTTCATGGGAAAGTGAATAGCTGATAGAAGAGTTCCCTCTTACCAGCCAATGGAGGACCCATAAGATTTGCAACACCCTGGACCAAGAGCAGAAGGCCGTACGCGTTTGTGAATCTTTCCAGCGTGATCAATTCGACGAGGATGATGCTGGTAAGACTATAGTTCGCCCCGATGAACAATCCAAAAGCACCAGAGATTGCGCACAAAGTATAGTAACTGCCAACTACCATGGGTATTAAAGCTGTCACCGCGCCGCAGAGTGCCATGCATACTGCATACACGATGGACGCGTTCACCCATGCTCTGTCACCTGCCCAACCAAGCAGAATCTGAAAAATAATTTTAAAAGCTGTTTATCAGAGCTCGAGGAGTGAAATCTTAATAAAGAGAGACCTCTTTTCCCGGGCCTCTCTCTTGGGGAAAATTACTTTTCTGTCTTGAAGTTCTAGAAGGTTCTTTAAGGCAATTGCATTAACTCGGTGCATACAAAACGCCGTTTCTTTGAAGTTGAAGAGGAAGAAATTTTTTTTATACCTCATTTACGTATATTCATTACGTATATTACGTATAATAAAAGTAATCTTATCGTCACATTCTTACCATTTCCTTGCATAAGTTTGTTTACTATTCTTTAACAATGATTAGTGATAATTATTGTTCTTTGAGTAGAAAAAGTGTGTCCTGAATATTGATGGATGGAGACACTTGCAACAGATTCGGAAAAGATTAAAGATATCTTCTGTTCTGTCGAATTTTAATGCGTAGATTAATTAGAGGCTGAAATAAAAAATATTGCAACAGCATCGTTACACGAATTTTTGACTTTGATAATCACGTTGATAATTCTTTGAACCAAAGAATTTATTATATTAGTGTATAGTTTTCTAGTGTATCGAATTATATTTAATTATAATTATAATTATATTAAGTATAAATTGCATTATATTTAAAAAGACGACATTTCATATGCATCGACTTAACACTAAAAAAAAAAAAACAAAAGGATATAGAAGTCATTTTGAGTCACATAATTCAGATGATCATCTATAACAAAAGCAAAAACATTAAGCAACATAAATACTTACAAGTTACTATAATTTTATACTTTCCAAGATCGCATGTACCATTGATGACTCTTACCATTGTTCATTTTATACATGCAAAACAATATTGAGAATTTTCATTTGTTTAATTAACTGATATACATGTATATATATATTTATATAATGTATCAAGTATCTTTTTTCATGCACTTTCCACATACGTATCTGAATATGTATAATACTGAATCGATTGAAAGCAGATAACTTTCTTCAGACTTACTCCTGATGTTAATCACATCAGCACAAGTTTAGCCTAACCCTTGCATGACGCAGACTCAGGGTTAAAGAGAGTGTATGGTCAAATGAGATTAGGGAGGGTGACGTGTCACTGATTGACGTAATACTGAACTCTTAAGAAGCTTTCTGGATTTATCAGAAACGTTCGGTCGTGTGTGGATGTCTCTCACATTTACGATTTTATTATTTATCTAGAAATTTTACATATTACTAATATTTTTTCACACAGACTCGCGGTTCTTTTATGCATTTGTTTATGGTTAAAAATTGACTCTCGTGTGAAAGTTATAATGTAGTAATTATAGTAAAATAGTGTATCACCTTGTCGACATTAGCTTAGCATTTAACGATATTAAGGAATTAATGATTGATGAAAAAGAAACAGGGGCAACCTTAAATGTCTCTAATTGTACAAAAAATAATTTCACTCTGTACAAGTTTAACTGAGGATCAATTGTACGACTTGCTATGAAGAGCTCAGAGAAAGAAATGAAAGTAACGTTGTTGCAATTGAAGATTGAAAAATAAAAGTCCATTCCACTGGAATGAAAAACAAATTCATTCGTATTGAATTCGGATTTCTTCAAAGAATATTAATTTTGTTCATTTTCTTGGTCATTGACTCTTTTTTTTTTTTACTCTGTGGCGAATTATCGCGACCAAAGTGTGTATGAATTTTGATAGAAATTAAAAAAATTAGAAATTCCAGGGATACGTTTCAATTCATTTATGTATTTACGAGAAATTTAAATTCGCGAGAATGTACAGGGCTGGTTGCAATACTTACGTGACAGGCGAATTTGTTTCACAGAGCTTAACTTTTTACAATCACAGCTTAACTGTTTATAAATCATAACGAAAGATAGAAAAAAAAAGAAAATAAAAAATCGAAGAACGTATTTATGAGAAATTTAAATTTGCTAGAAACTACTAGTTAACAATATTTATACGATGGGCAGAACAAATCTCTGTGTAAGGATTCATTTCTATCTGTGTAAATTTTATAAATAATGAATTTCCACGAAGTCTGGCAACAACAGATGATTAACGTTATTTGCAACGCGCGATACACAAGCTTAAAGGATAGACGCCTATCAATGGTTGCGCAAGCGTCCAGTGGATTTAATTTTAAATATCATTTCGAAGCCGTACGAAGGGTACAAAGCGATTATGCGATCCGAAATTTTCAGAAACTTTCACTCGTAAGAGGAGGCAGCTGACTATTTCAGGTGAATCGCTAAGTGGAAGTAACCATTCTTTATTAATAAGCTGCGAGGCGAACTAATATTGGAACGAAAGTAAAGCCTCCAACAAAGTAATGATCCAAAGGAGAAACCCACTGAACAATAAAAACCGACGTTTGGAATTATCGACACGTTGCTTCGACTGACATTAAATGATAATACATTGGAAATACATTACAAGCCTAGCTGTTGTTGCAACATCATCACGTCATTAAATCGTCAATGAAGAACGAGCTTGGAATTGTGAAATTGTTGGTTAAACGCAAGAGGAAATTGAAAGAATGGGTGTGTGTGTCGTTTGTAATTATTTCGTTTGAAGTTGTTTGAGATAAATCGATAAATGTCATACGTATATGTACATACATATGAAAGAGACTTTGAATAGATAAGACGAACCGATGGAAATATCTTATTGACATTATGTGCCGTATACGTTGGCCGATATTTAGGTAACGATCAATTCTGAATAACGTGCAGACGTTGCAATTGCAATGATACGATAAAATTGGGTCTTGAAGCTGACTTCCTAAGCGAAACAGAGACTTCAAATACAAAAACTTGAATGAAATTTTATTTCATCTGTTGTCGAGAGTAAGATACTAGTATTTACGGTTAACAATATAGTAATAGCAAGTAATAATAATAAAAGTTAAACGCGTTAAATCGAACGAACTGTCTAAATAAATGTCAGAAACAGTGAGAAAGTATATTAATAATAATGATAATAAGAAAAAAATACAGTAACACTTCCTCCTTCGGAGAAACAAAAGGCACACGATCATTTGTGAAACAAAAGGAAAAGATGAGAGACGATTCTTACCTCGCCGCCCATATTGGTTATCCCTATGACCGATATCAAGATGGAGGCGTCGGTTTCGCTGAAGCCCATCTCGATCGCGTTGTCCGTCAGATAGACGTAGGGCACGTCGTACCAGGTGTGCAGAAGGAAATTGCTAATGGCGAACAGCAAGAAACGCGAGTCAGCGAAATGAGAGAAGTCAAGCATATCGACGACGAGGTCCCAGAATTCCCATAGACCAGCGTACCAGACGAGCTTGGTCTTGGCGATGGTGGTCATCGAGTTCCTATAAATATCCGGGCAACTGGACGCCCTGAGCCGATATCGATTTATATTCAACATAGCACCTCTGTACGTAAGGCTGTGCCTGTGCACTCGGATATCCTTCAAATAGGCAGTGGGTAGTCTCCTGGTGTGCTCGAGGGTGCTGGACCTCCTCAACGAGCTGTCCAGATTGATTTTCTTCAACCACCACAGTCGCCAGGCGGCGTCCGTTTGCTGTTGAACCGTTTGCTCGTCATTTGGCAACGGTTTGTCGTCCTTGTTCTCCTCGCTTTTCAACTCGGACAGAGAGCTCGGCGTCGGTACGAACCTGGCCGATGGTGTGCTCAGCTGATCGTGAAGCGGGCCGGAATCGCTGAAGCTTCTCGAGGAGATCAGCAGGCTTGGGTAATTCTGCAGCAACACGTTGTACACGTTCTTACGGGTGCTGAGCAGCTCCAGCACCTCGAGCGGCACCTTCTCGCCGTTCTTCACGAACGTCGGCAGGCTCACCAGGCTGGAAAACAGCTTCTCGCCGTCCTCCGCCTCCTCCTCCTGAATCCGTATGTTCTCCATGATCGTCAACGTATTCAGCGAACTGTTCGCGGAGAACGAGTCCACGCTCGAGCTCTGTATCCTGGTCCTCTTCTTCTCCCTGTTCTTCCGTCTCTCCTCGGTCTTCGCCTTCGCTCGGATGGTGGTCCACTCGAGGTCCCTCATCAGGCAGCCGCAGACCGCGAGATTGAGGAACAAACCGGCAAGTATCAGCGTGGTGCCACGCCAGCCGTACTCGGCCAGCAGATACTGCGTGACCGGGGCGAATATGAACGTTCCGATGCCGCTCCCGCACACGGACAAACCGGTGGCGAACGATCTCTTCTTGTCGAAGTAGTACGCGACGATCACCACCGCCGCCACGAAACACAAGGACAGACCGAAGCCAGCGAGAACGCCGAACGTGAATATCAGAACCTCCATCGAATTCGCGTACGAGCTTATCACGAAACCGGCCGTGGACAGGATACTGCCCGCTATTGAAACTCTTCGACAGCCGTACCTGTCCGTGAGGAAACTGGCCACGGGACCGGACAACAACGGCATCGCCATGAACAGGCTGCCAATCCAGGCGGTCTTCGATTTCCCCTCGCCGAAATAGTTGAGGAATTCCACGTAGATCACGCCGAACGAGAACGTGATACCGTCGGCTATGAGGTTAACCATGAAGGAAGCTGCGACCACCACCCATCCCCAACCGCCGTCGGGCGGCGTTGCCTCGCACAATTGCCCCAAGCTGGAATTATCCTCCGAGCTGCTGGTGGTCGACGGTGGGATCGAAGGGCTCGATTGCGGCCTCTGCTCGCGGGAATGCTGCTGCTGCTGCTGTTGCTGTTGCTGTTGCTGTTGCTGTTGCTGCTGCTGTTTCTTCGAGTCCTTGTTAAACTGCACGTGGTGCTGTTGCTTGTCCTCGCGCGGCGATTTCCCGTTGACCAGTTTCTCGGTGCTCTTCTCGGACGGCGAGTGATTCTTCGACAGGATCTTCGTCGGCGAGCCGAAGATCGAGTTACGCTCGGCGAACACGCTCTTGCGTTTCGGCGGGCTGGCAACATTGTCCTTGTACAGGCTGTCGGGCTTCTTCACGGAGTTGTGCGACAGTTCCTTCAACTCGTGTCTAGCCTCCTGACGGATCTTCGAGCCAGGCTCGTTGTAACCGTCGTACGCCGCCTTCTTCTCCAGGCAATTTCGCGTCTCCTCGTCCTTCTCGATCGCCGCGTCGTTCACGTAGCTCTGATCGTTCGGCACCTTCGACTGTATCTCCTCGGAGAGTATACCGATCTGATCGGAATTCTTTCTCAATCGCGAGGCGTTCTTCACCAACGAATTCAATTCCGACGACGCGGTGTCGCTGACTTTCCGCGACTCGGCTCTACGCGGCGTTTCCTGGGACGTTCGGCTCACCGATGAACATCGTCTCTCGATCAACAGCTCCTCGTCGCTCTTCCGCGACGGTGTCACCTCGACGTTTCTCAAATCGCCGCGCGACCCGCCGGTACTGTCCTCCTCTTTGTTGTTGCTCTCCGTCTCGATCGTGTCGCTCGATTCAGTCAGCTTCTCCTCGCCATTAAACTTGGCCCACTCGGCCATGATGACGCTATCAGGAACAAGGAGGAGACCGCTCTTGTCTCACGTGCAGTCCTCGAGCGGCCAACGCAACGACATCGAACCTATTCTTTCTTTCTTTCTTTTTTCTTTTTACCGATCTTTCAATTTAATTAATTTCTCGTTTTGCTTCTAATTTCGTTATCCACCTCCCCCTCCCCGTTGCTTTACCGAGCAACCTCTGTAACAAGATCAATTCGTTCCCCTTCTCTCTGTGTTCTCGTGGCACTCTCTTAAAAAAACGCGCGCACCGCTAGAAAAAAAAAAAAAAAGTCATATCGCACTGGCGGATGAATGAAAAGCTGATCGCACTGATCGCGTGGAGAACAGACGCGATCGGATTCAAAACTGGTCTAGTTTCGTCCTTGATTTAAACAACGGTAAACCGGGCCACTCGTAAAGCTGTCTAGTGAACTGACGGCGTAACGGCAACAACGACGCTGACGACGATCTGCACGAATTCCTATAGTTCCTCGTTGTACGCTGGTGAGTCGCATCTGGGCCGCCACCATCGCAAACGTGGCCCAGGATGCGGAATGCTTTCCTTCTTCTCGGGCCCTGGTTAATCGGGACCGCCTCCTCCTCCGCGAAACGATCGTCAACCCAGGCACCCATACGGCGAACGGTACTGCTTCGGCTCTTGCGGTGTATTCTACGGTGAAAATGCATAACACACGGATTAGTTTATGCCGCGTGCCATCGACGTGCATTATTACCGGACACCTCCAACTGTTTTTAGAGGCGCAATGTCAATTAGGGCCTGTACTGAAATTTTCAAATTTCGACGAATCTGCACGCGGATGTCCAAATGTTCAAATCGCGCGTGACGAATTTTTGGGGGAGGGGAAATAAATTAATTGACACTTTTGCGATGAAGTTAAAAAATTTCGAAAGAGAGAAAGACTACTACTGTTTCATTTTTGTGATAAAGTGTGGATCGTCTGAAGATTGAAGACTGTGGAGAATATAAAACAGATTAATCAATGCTCTTACGATAAAGTGATATTCTTTGTTAATTATACATCACAGATTGTATTGACTGTACCTGTGTAGTAAAATTTTTCATAAAAAAGGGAAGACTACTATTTTTATGACAAAGTAATTTGTTATATATGATAGATCGTCTAAAGATTGGAGAATGTAAAACAAATTAATCGATACTTTTATGATAAAGTAATATTAATTATATATCACAAATGTATTAACTGTACCTGTGTAGTAAAATTTTTCATAAAAAAGGGAAGACTACTATTTTTATGACAAAGTGATTTGTTATATATGATAGATCGTCTAAAGATTGGAGAATGTAAAACAAATTAATCGATACTTTTATGATAAAGTAATATTAATTATATATCACAAATGTATTAACTGTACCTATGTAGTAAAATTTTCATAAAAAAGGGAAGACGACTATTTTTATGACAAAGTAATTTGTTATATATGATAGATTGTCTAAAGATTAAAGACTATGGAGAGAATGTAAAACAAATTAATCAATACTTTTATGATAAAGTAATATTAATTATATATCACAAATGTATTAACTGTACCTGTGTAATAAAATTTTCGAAAAAGAGAGAGAGACTATTATTTTTATGATATTAAAATGCAAAAGATCGAAGTATACTAAGAAATTTTCTTTGGAAACATACGTGAAAAATTGAGTTTGTATTTTGATCCATGACATTTTAAATTAATTGTTATTTGTGATATTTATACTATGAATTATTATTTACTATATTTACTATGATTTGAAATAAAGAATGTAATTTTTTGAAAGCTTCATCATGTTGCTTCAAGTGGATTCTCTTCATATGTATGAATAAATGAATGAAGAGATAAAAATTGACAAACCAACTGTAATTGGTTTATCTATACTTCATTTGGATTGCGTTTATGTCATTCGAATTTATTGATAGCTGATGGATCAATAATTAATCGAGAAGATATGGAACTTACAAATGTTTTCATTTTAGATGAATATCAATCTGATATTGAAATATTAAAATTTGATTTTAATGATTACAACGGAGATCTGATATCAAAGCGTGATTTGATATGGTTCACATTTTAATGGTTCACGACAGCCTCTGTTATAATTTCTATTTTAGTTTTCAAATTGAAGTTTTGATATTAATTTAGAAAAAAAAATGTAATAAATCTAATTACTAACTAAAAAGAGTTAAAATTTATTCTGATAATTTTTCAGTCAAACGATCCGCAAATAAAATCAAAATATTCGAAATTGTGTACCGATATAATTAGTCTTAATCTGTCGTCGATTACGATCATCATGACATGAAAAATGTTTTATTTTAATCTGTCGATTAATCTTGAAAATCTTGGCAATCAGGAGGAGACCAGTTCATTCTTCAGCATTCAATAAAACTTATTTTCCTATCTATGTTTTTAATCGATCGTGGCCATGAAAACTTCCAAAAATATCTTACAATATCGTTCTTAAACGTCGTTTCCATTATTAATAGCAATATTCTACATCCTCTTTACGACTTGAGATTATGTGCTTATATCGTATTTGATAATTTATCGAATCATGAATTCTTGTAATCAAGATTGTAAATTCAACGAGACTAGATTTGATCGTGTTTCATGATCACTAGACCATGCATATTTATGCATTTTTCAATTTTCACGAGTCTGAGCGAAGAAATAGAAATTTATTCCCTCTGCATAAATGTTGCAATACATTACTTTGGACGTTTTAAGTATTCACTGCAGTATTCATACTCACTGTGTGTGCTTTTGCAATTTTTACAATTTCAATGTTCCACAGAAATCCACACTTCAAATTAATTATTTTCAAACTTTATTTCGACGCGAAAATAAAATTCTTCTCGTCGAAATATTTAAATTTACTAACTAAACAATCTCAAAAATAAATTCGTAAATATCCCTTTCAACAAATTTGGATCCGATTTCCTTCAGTTCAGTCATTTTTAGCAATAATAATTAATTATAATAATTAAATTATAAATTTATAAATATTAAAATATTAAATTATAAATTTATAAATATCGAATTATAAATTCATAAATAATTAATTATTCAATAATATTTGCAAATTTATAATTTCAAGTAACACCAATATCCCCTAAAATGAATGCATTTCGTAATGTATTATATAAATACTCCTTTCAATAACAGACTTAGATTCGTTCCACAATTATTTCTAACAATTACAACCTATAATATTGTGCAAGACTGCTGCTTGTAAGCTTTTTTTCGACTGTAGCTTCTACAATTAAAAGATCGATAAATTCATGCAATATTAAAAGTCACTTTTCATTTATAAATATTACACAATACGTAAAATACTTGTCCCAGAATTCCGTCGTCCAACAGACCAATTTCACGCTCGATTATGTTCGTCAAGCGCTGCTTTAAATTAATCACAAATTCATTTATTCGGACAAGTATTTCATAGTATATTGATCAGTATATTTCCCCGTTTTCACGAGGCCGGTACCGGACGAATGGAAAATAAGGATGCAATATCTAAAGTACACTCGGCGCGCAAATACAATAGGAGCCGAGAGTTCGTACATACGAACGTTCGTTTCGTCTGACCTTGTTTTCAAGTTGCGCCCATTTTTATGCCGTATCAATTGTTCGGGACGCCTTCGCAGACACTGCCATCAACAGCTTGATACGCGGAGGAGCATTGATTGCTAATACCCAAATGAGATCGGTCACGTTGATTAATTCGTGACGAGAATGACCGCAGCGCAACCATGGTTGCAATTGAGAGAGATAAACGTGAACTACGATAAATTATATTACGAAATATTTTTCTTCTTTTCAATTACTTTTAATATATTTCGTAATTTTTCGAAATATAATTATATTTAACGTTTTGATAATTATATGTAATAATTTTAATATAAAATTATATTTAATAGGTTTTCAATAAGCGTCGATATTCAATTGAAATTTAATTCAGTAGTTGGATCCTCTTTCTTCCGGTTGTTCCAGCTTTTGACCCAATTTTGACGAGTCACTTCAAATTTATCTATTTATTCGTTCATTTGCGTGATTAATCTAGCAATTGCATTCTACATTAGAAATCTAAATATATTACGTATTAAATAATGTTCTGTCATCAGAAATTAGTAGAGGATTTGTCTGAGTTACAGTTTTTACAAATAATTTCAACGATTCTTTGCAGGATCCTTCATACACGTCGATAATTCTAATTTTTACGCTGGAAATTATAATTTTTACGCGTATCTAAAGAATAATTCTTCAAATGCATAGACAATTTTTAAGTTGCGATTCTAAAAATTAATATTTGACATTATAGACAATTTTTAAGTTGCGATTCCAAAAATTAATATTTGACACTATAGACAATTTTTAAGTTCCGATACTAAAAATTATTATTTGACATTATAGACAATTTTTAAATTGCGATACTAAAAATTAATATTTGACATTATAGACAATTTTTAATTTGCGATACTAAAAATTATTATTTGACATTATAGACAATTTTTAAGTTGCGATACTAAAAATTAATATTTGACATTATAGACAATTTTTAAATTGCGATACTAAAAATTAATATTTGACACTATAGACAATTTTTAAATTGCGATTCTAAAAATTAATATTTGACATTATAGACAATTTTTAAGTTGCGATACTAAAAATTAATATTTGACACTATAGACAATTTTTAAATTGCGATTCTAAAAATTAATATTTGACATTATAGACAATTTTTAAGTTGCGATACTAAAAATTAATATTTGACACTATAGACAATTTTTAAATTGCGATTCTAAAAATTAATATTTGACATTATAGACAATTTTTAAGTTGCGATACTAAAAATTAATATTTGACACTATAGACAATTTTTAAGTTGCGATTCTAAAAATTAATATTTGACAGTATAGACAATTTTTAAGTTGCGATTCTAAAAATTAATATTTGACATTATAGACAATTTTTAAGTTGCGATTCTAAAAATTAATATTTGACACTATAGACAATTTTTAAATTGCGATACTAAAAATTAATATTTGACACTATAGACAATTTTTAAGTTGCGATACTAAAAATTAATATTTGACACTATAGACAATTTTTTTAAGTTGCGATATTAAAAATTAATTTGCAAAATTAATTCGATTTTTTTTTTAGTAACATTCCCAAAAATATAATTTCACGCAATCTGCTCGCAACAAACAACCCATTTAATCGTTTTACAATCGTTTTTCAAATCTTATCTAATCGGTTTACAAAAGTTCAAACAAAATGATCAGACGAATCTTTCAGCGATTCGAAAAAAATCGCTGTACGCGTTTCTTCTTTCGTATCCAATTCATCGCAGCGGATCAACCTAGTTAATGATAATTAGCAATCGACGAAGAAACGACGAAGATGTTGCGCGGGGCAAGGATGAAAAGTTGAGCGTACAAGCGACGTCAGAAACAGAATTCTCACGTCGTCATTCTGAATTCGACAGAGAGACGGCGTCGACGTTGAGATTTGCTTCTGGCACTTCGTAACTAGCCGAAGTAGCTCGAGTTAGAGTCGGCGATTATAAATGAAGTTCATTGTGTATGAGTTGCTATCAATTTAACAGTGGCCACGACGATCACGTGCGTATCTTGCGATCTCCTGCCTTTTCCTTCCGCCAGCTCTTCTTCTTCTTCTTCTTCTTCTTCTTCTTCTTCTTCTTCTTCTTCTTCTTCTTCTTCTTCTTCTTCTTCTTCTTCTCTATCTCATCATCGCCTTCTTTCGGTTTAAAAAAATCCGAAATCTTCCTTTTTTTTCTGTCGCGTCGCTGGACTGCGGATTTTTATTCATTTACGGAAGACTTTGCGCGTGCAAAGATAAACAAAATCACGTTAAAATGTTTCAACCCATATTTCAAGTTCTTTCTTTCGCATGAATACTCGCAGCCAATTCATCGCCATCCTTTCCTTCTCTCTCTTCGTCGCGAGAGAGACCGTATTCTCCAAATATTTTTCCGCGGACCGGTTTTTGATCATTCGGTGTTCGAGAACGTTTCTCAATTTATAATTCTACGGCCTCTCTTTTTCGGTAGGTCGTCTTTAATCTTTAAGTGGACCCATTGAGGCCGCTACAGTCCCACCTAGTTTTAAATTAATAATTGTCTTAGCGTGTTGATGTCGCTATTTGAAGATTTATGTAATCCTTTATCGCCGATCATTGTGTTTCAACTCTCTACGAAGGAGAATTTATTTCTATTTGTCAGTATGAATTAAACATGATTTCTAATCGTGTAGTAAGTTAAAATGGGACATTTCGACGAACACATGCCTAAAAATGTTGAAACCAGAGTTTCAATATTCCACGTAATTAACAATTATCCAAACGTAGAAACGTATCAAACTATCTTCTGACGATCTTTATTTCGTTCTCATTTGTTATGTACGCGCACATAAATAAATATATAATGCATAAGTATATAAAATATAGTGTACATATGCAAAATAATATATTTACAAAATAATCTTAACATTTTATTTATAACAAAATATAACGTAGGTCAGGATATTTAGTAAGCTATTTATTTATTTATAATAAAATATAATATAACATTTATATTGTAAAATAATAAAATATTTTATAAAATATTTTATAAAATAATAAAATACAATTTATTTATAATATAATATAAAATATTTTATAAAATAATAAAATACAATATAATTTATTTATAATAAAATATAATATAATATGATTATATTTTATATTATAAAATATAATATAAGAATATTTAGCAAGCGAGACGTTTCCCTAAAAATCAATTTACCACTCTTTTCAGTCAAATCCATCCAATATCTGTATATACCATCACTATCATCTTCTTCTTCCTTTCGTTTCTTCTATTTCTCGTCTCCTTGCGGGATCGTTCCTCCAAGTATTCTACAATTCGGTTTTTCATCGTTTCGATATTTGTCGGATAGGCCCTCGATATCGAGGAAAAACTCTTATCAGCAACGCTGCACTCCGCGGCGTGTTTAAAGCTGCGTGGCCACGTGTTATTGTCAGACTTTGGAACAGCCAGGGAAATTTTAGAGTATGCGACTTGTTCGACCAACTGTGAATACCGAAAGCTGATACACGCAGAACTGGAGCACGGCTTTCTCCCTGTTTCTCTTTCATTTCCTCTTGCTTTTATCATCACTGTGTTATCAGATCTTGAGAATTAAGGGACGTTCCGGAGAAACGGCTACTGATCCGGCGTGCAGATAACGCAGACAGCCACGCACTTGCCTTGGACGAACAGATAACGCTGCTGCGTTATCGAACAGATGGAAATTAAACGGATTGAGCATTGAAAGAGAATAATTTTCTTGGACATTCAGAAATTCGAAACTTTTAAATTTGAAAATTTCGACCGAATATATATATATATATATACACAGGGTGTTTCGTAACTTCGAGACCTGATTGTACGCCTAAAAATAATGAAAAAAAGTCATATAAATATAAGTCCCATCTGTCTTCGTTCATGAGATATAATGAATTTTATAAACAGAACTCCAGGGATGGTATATTCAATTTTCATAATAATCATAATTGGGATGAAGAAAACCCACACGTTATTGTGCATTCAAGACATCANGTGGCTAGGCAATTTTTAAATCAACACTTTGCAAATAAATGGATTGGTCGTGGAGGTCCTATTGCATGGCCTGCTCGTTCTTCGGATTTGAATCCATTGGATTTTCATTTGTGGGGACATTTAAAATCTATTGTACACGCAACGTCGATTGAAAATGCTGAAATACTACGAAATAGAATAGAGCAAGGCTTCCGACAAATTCGAGAAACACCAGGAATGATAGAGAGAGTAACCAGATGAATGACAAGACGCGTGCAGGCTTGTCATCAAATGCAAGGTCGATCATTTCGAGCATCTTTTTGTGAAAGTAATTAAAACAGAAAAAAATTCATTATATCTCATAAACGAAGACAGATAGGACATATCATATATTTATATGACTTTTTTTTCGTACAATATATAAAAATGTCATAGATTTCGTACAATATATAAAATGTCATCAATTTCGTGACTTTTTTTCGTACAATATATAAAAATGTCATCAATTTCCTACAATATATAAAACTGTCATATATTTATAGGCGTACAATCAGACATTTTTAGGCGTACAATCAGCTCCCGAAGTGGGTCCCACAAGTTTTATATATATATATATATTCAACAAAAATCCAATACTAACTTACATAAATGTAATTGACTTAATTATGCGATTGGTACGACGCGTAATAATCATTAGTTTCCAATCAATCACAATACAGGATAAATTATTTTTCATCATTTCGCGTAAAAATGAATCTTCCTAACGACAATTCCATGCAAATGCTTGTGTCTTTTCACATTTTTGTGAAACAGAGGACAAACGTGCCATTATACATAACGTAAATAAAAAAAATCGTTCCCTTCATTCCTGTTGTACTTGATTCCTCTGGACATGCCAAGGATCATTATTTAAACCAGCGAGCCATAGGTATTTAGACTATCGATCCCTCCGGCCCTGTCGTAGACAAAGGCTTAAGGCTGCGGCGAGAGGAAAGCCGCAGCGAACGCTTCTTCTTAATTCGTGAAAATAATTGTGGGTTTAGCAGTGACCTCGATCTGAAGCCTGAAGGAAGAGGGCGATTTACTTTTTGCGGGGACTTCATGCTATCTTAATAAGCGACTCGCACGTGAACCGGGAAACTCGCTACCTCGAACTCCACGCTCATTTTTCATTTCGAGTCATCACTGAATTTCACGTGAACGAAGTTTACCTGTAAATGCGTGTAATTTATAATAATCAGATCTGCGGATCTTCGTGCAATGTCCAATTTTTTTTTTTTTTTTTTTTTTTTAATACGATTAAAAAATGGAACTTGGGGTAGAAATTTGTTACAAGTTATTAGATATTATGGCTCGTAAGCAGTTTAACGATATAAACAGAATTAAAACACGAATTGAAGTTTCCGTCTAGTTTTTAATTTAATTACGTCCATTTAATTCATTCGTCTGTCATTTGTATATTTATCTCGTGCGAGAAATAATATACTTGCTTAGAAATAATATACTTGTTCAGACGTACTTTGCTGAGAGAGTAATTAATAAGGAAATTTCCTTGTGGATGATTCAGAAAATTGATCAAGAGTAAAATGCTTTTGATCATTTTTGAATTTGCATCTATGAAGTATTGCGTCCGTTGTATGTATTGATAATTTGGGAACAACAGACTGAAAAATAAGTTTCCATTTCAATTTCAGTTCTCTAACTCTATTAACAAATCAACTCTGGAAATCAGTTATTAAACAGTCACTAAAAATCTGGTTCAAATTTAAGTTTTGATCTTAAAATTCTATCTCAATTTCAGATCACTACACACTATGGGAAATTAACTCTAAAAATTAGCTTCGAGTTTTAAAAACCGATAAAGTTGTGAAGAACGGTGCAAACCACGACAAAAAAGTCTCTAAAAATCAATTTTAAAATTAGTTTTGACACTGATTTCAGACTTTTGCCATTTATGATAAAAATCAGATTCATAAAAAAAAAAAGATCATTAAAAATCAGTATTAAAGTCCCTCTTCGACCTTATTTCATCTAATATTACCTTCGTGCAAAATATTTTCTCTTCAAATTATTTTCCAATCTAAAGACCATCGATAGAAACTCGTTCAAACGATCGTCCAAATTCGTCAGCCTTGATCACGAACATGCCAGTTCTTCACAACTATTTACGCACGGTATTACGATCGTCTACATCGTGCGGAATAGAACGACAGAAAACGCAGAAAATTAATGAGCCTCAATTATAGAATAACGCCGGCTAGCCAATTGCAAAATAAGGATGCGGCAAAATGGCACGTAGAGCGTGTCGAGCGTAACGAAAAAATTCGAGCGAGCTAGAAATTTGTTTCGCCGAGAGCGCGAGATTGCCGCGTAAATTCCAGCCCTACGGAGCTTTGCTCCTCCAAATAAATATATTGCGAGATTTAACAAGAAACTATAACAATACCTACAGGGCGGTCACTGAAAGACCGAACGACATAAATCAAAAATAATTTTTACAAACACGTTTTTTTTTTAAATTTTTTCTATTTTATTTGCAATTATTATTATTATTTAGTATTAATTTATTTTGAGTATTATTTATTATTTAGTATTATTATTATTGTTGTATTATTATTGTATATATTATTATATATTATATATTATAGTATTATTTTATTATTAAATTAAAATGGAAACTTATTTTTCAGTCTGTTATTCCCAAATTATTTTGATCTCCCTATATGATAGGATTCTCTATAACACAAAAAAAAAAAAAAAAAAAAAAAAAAAAAAATAGAAAAGATTGAAAGTGAGCAAGTTGCGACTTTCTCAATCACTTCAGTTGTTCAGTGGCCATCGTATGTTATTAATATCATAACAAGATTTTATAAACGACCGTCCGCTTTGGTTGATCATTAACAACTGAGAATACATTTAGAATATATTTCCTGCTCTCTCGTTTTCTCCTTTCTTCGTTTTAAATCGGCGTCGCCGCTGTCGAACTCGCTTTTTTTCTAACCACTCGCGCTGGGCCAACTGACATTGCGGACCGTAACGAGTGACCAAAACCGTCCGCAATAATTCGTCGCCTTTCTTTTCGAAACTCGTCGGTACATCACCGGACAGAAATGATTGAGAAGTGATGAATTTTGAAGTCATTCGTTTTGCCCCTACACTTAAAGACTATACTTAAGACTGAGGAAATATTGCGATTCTGGGACAAAAAATTTTTCGACGCGCGTGGCGGCAAGAGGTTAGGTTGCGCGCTAGAGGGAAGCTCGCCGTTACCTTAATTGCATTAGCGATTACAAGAAGAAGCAACGCTCGAAGGAGGGAAAAGAAAAAAAAGAAAAGAACGTTGTTGCGTAATGATCTAAACATCTTTGGGAAGTCCTTCCTCGTAGGTGTTGCAGACTGGCATTTGAGCCTAAAGGGGATTGTGTAACACGCGGACGGAGGGAATGAGATTTCGCGAGTTTCAGCCGGACGAAGGAATTTTATTCATTTGAACGATTTTCAATCGTTCGTATTGCGTGATGGTTTGTGAAAGTATTTATATTCGAATATTCGTAGAATTTTTTTTTTTTTTTTTTTTCTTTTGTCTGACAGATGTGTGTATTATGTGAAATGTTTGGTAACTTTATCAACGAAACACGAGCATCAGAAGTTACGAAGGTATTAACAGTATCAATTACAACGATCGATATTTCTATGCTTAGATTATTATCCACGCTGTATATTAATTTTTTAACAAGTGTATGTTTCTTTTTCTATATTGTAATAACAATATTGTATTAATATTCTAACTTGTAATTTCTACGTTATACTCTACCCACACATTGTGTAGTTTAGGAATATTTAAGGGAAATACAGATCTGTCAGCTCTGTGCATCTGAAATAATAAAATTTGAAAAACGTTTCGTACAACGCGTTCACAATAATTTCGCGAATGAAAAGTTAGAAAAGAATCTCGCAAGCTGCCGCAATTATCCTGTTTGTAAAACTGCGAGGATGAAATCTATAAATTCAATGCAACGCGATACGATGATTCAATTTGTCGAAAATTAAATCCCAATTTTTTTTTTTTTTTCTTTCTTTTTTAATCCAACCGACGAAACTGATCGCTTTGACTCTTGTTATATTATACATTTCGCGGTTACACATTATCGTGAAAGCTATATATATATCGATTAGTGGCACTTTCACGCCTTTAAATTTCCCACGAATGCATAAAAATCTGCAGTCTATCGATTACCATCGATCGATTGCTATTAATAATGATATATAAACTGCAGGAGAGACAACTATGAAATATCTGATACTTGATGTAATAAACAAATTTAAAAAAGGAAAGAGAGAGAAGAAAAAAGAAATAGGACGGTGAAGAGGAAGCGAGACGCAGTTGTTAAAAGTGCCTAACGTGTCGCGACAAAATGCTCAGTCTGAAGCGTTTACTTTTCAGAGGCTACAAAAGATATTTTAATACGCGCGCTCTCTGAACGAGTACGGCACAAAAGAACCGAGTAGTACGTTGCAAAGGAACGTTTTAGACCGAGCGCAGATCGTAGGCCATCAGAATCGGATAGAGAAATAAAAATATTCAATCAGAATCACTCGGAATATACGTACGTGTAGAATATTCAATAACAATTACACGTTTCATTCAACCAAACTTATAGATAACCCCGCGATATCTATAGAGAGATAGAATCTGCGCGAAGATTTGTTATGAACCGACTTCAACTGATCAAATCCATTCGTTTATTTATTAACTTCTTGATCACTTCGTGGCTTGAGAAATTGAAGAGGGGAAAGGGATGATGAAGAAACTTGGAAAAAATAGGAAACAGAAAATTCACGCGGACAATTATCGACGCGGAATTAATCGAGAACGTGTTGAATTTCAAAATTCACACTGCTGTGAAAGAAACGTGACCTAAATCGCATGGTTTTCAATTCAAAGTTCTGACAATTCTTGTCGGCTCGATTAATTCTCGCGAGGTGCTTTTCTATCGAACGTGAATTGAATACGATTTAAAAAATATAATTTACACGACAACGCGAACACTCGGCTCGCTCGTACTTGTAATAATACTTTCACAATAATACTGTACGTGATAATTTTTCATAAAATTGCTAAACTAGAAATGACTAGTTCTGTTATAGAACAACTTATCACACCTGATAATAGACGCTTAAACTTCGACCTTGCCAGCAAGATACGCTTTCAACATCGCTTTATTAATACATATTCATGGCCTTGAATGATTTTGTGAGATAGGTCATTGAACTTAATGACACGATTCGCTATTATTCCATGCTGATTTATCTAATCTAACCTACATTCGCCGCGACTAAACTACCTTAACTCTGACCACTATATACTTGATGCTAAAATTATCTTGATATTTATCTAACTAACTGTCGATTATTATCCTGAAGAGAAATTTCGTTCTTACCCGTGAGAATTCCTCTTGTTTTATTTTTTAATCCTTACGTCCCATTCTATTTTATTATTTTTTCTTCTTTTTCTTTTTTTGTTCTTACTTTTTTACTTACTCTGAAAAGTCTTCATCATTTATTTCTCAATCCCAATCTTTAGTTATCTTTTCATTTTTCTGAATATAAAGATATCAAGCTTTCTAAATTATCCGATTTCTTCCTTCGCCGTATAAATGACCAATCAGTTTCAGCATTCCAGAGTCAAAGGTTTGTTCAAATTCGAAATTCTCTCATTCGAAATGACGTTGACCTTGATATGTCAAGGACCAACTGTGTACAGTGCTTTCGGAGCCAATTAACAACAGTAGAATCAATTTTTGATTCAGTATAGAGCCGTGGTTCCCAACGTGGAGCCCATATGGGCGAAATTGGATAAATGAAAATGATTCTTTAAATGAAAATTTAACTTTCTAATGTTTTCTCTTTCATCGTCCTTTCTCGAAGCTTGTTCAGACCAAGTGAATGGCCTTTTTTAGGTTTCCTTCACTTTTTTGAATAAATAAGAATCACGTGTGACAAAGGTGGAGCATCAGGATTTTAGAAGTTAGGTGCGGCATGGCCAAAGAAAGATTGGGTACCTATCCCTCTGATAAAATTGATCCTAATTAAAAGAATCAAAAGCCTAAGCCTATGCCTAAACTAAAAACTTTGAAAATCGAACCTGAACCTAATCTAAAAATCTTGAATTAGACGGGAATTCAGTCTACCCCGATTTCTGTGTGGGCCCAGAAATATCGAGTTACACTCTCTCCAAAAAAAAAAAAAAGAAAAAATCAGGCTACTGGAATCGGACTACGCGAACATTCGTACGTGCCCGACATTTTCCGATCGAAACTGACTACACGAGTCTCGAGTACCCGTAAATTTCTCGGATACCCGCACACACCTAGTTCAGTCACGTAATTTAAAGCCGGTTGCTTCTGAAACATCCGACCAGCGCCGCGATTTTAATAATCCCGTTGCCTCCCGTGATTTAATCGCGAGCCAATGTGCCGGTTAATTCACGCCGAGTGAAAGATTCAGAAAGTGCATAATTCACGACCGACGTTGCGAGAAGCGGCGTGCCACGTGCTTCTGCTCGGATGACAGCGTTTATCAAAGAAATGGCCAACACTTGACCGGGAAACTATGAACCTTCGTTATCTGTGCGCAAGGAGAACGAACTCGTGATACCACGTGCTCCGTTCGATCGTCGGATGTTATTACTCTAAAAAAGAGTAATCGATCTCGCGTGTACGCCGGGCAGATTTCGCGGAAACGTCGACGACAACTAAATACGTTAATCGGTCAAACGCTGCACGATCAAATAATAAATCGAGTAATGGTTTATTTGACAAACGCTGAACGAAATTATGCTCGAAATAAATGATTCGATGAATTGGACTTGATCGAAACGTGGAAAGTTTCAAATAATTAGCCTCCTTGCGCTGGAATGACGTGCCCATTGGCCCAAAATTCCAATATTTTCTCAGTTTTAAGAAATATATGTGTTTCACTATAATATGCAAATTTCTCAGTTTTAAGAAATATAGCGAAATATATATATATAAATTCACTATATTTCACTATTATATAAATTTCTCAGTTTTAAGAAAAATAGCGAAATATATAGAAAAAATGTATTTCATTATATTTCACTATGATATATTATATAAATTTCTCAGTTTTAAGAAATATAGCGAGATATATGTGTTTCATTATATTTCACTATAATATGTAAAGTTCTCAGTTTTAAGAAATATACTGAAATATATATATTTCACTATAATATGTTATATAAATTTCTCAGTCTTAAGAAATGTAGTGAAATATAATATAAATATAAATGTGTTTCACTATAATATGTAAATTTCTCAGTTTTAAGAAATATACTGAAATATATGTATTTCGCTATATTTCACTATAATATATTATAAATTTCTCAGTTTTAAGAAATATACTGAAATATATATATTTCACTATAATATATTATATAAATTTCTCAGTTTTAAGAAGTATAGCGAAATATATACATTTCGGTATATTTCACTATAATATATTATATAAATTTCTCAGCTTTAAGAAATATGTGTGAAATATGTGTATTGATATAATATATTTTATAATTTATAAAATATTATAATTTATAATAAGTATTTATAATTTATAATTTATAATATATAATAAGTGAAATATAACCCAGGCAAAGCAAATAAGTAATTTCTGTCCAGTGACATACCGATGTTTTTCGAAAAGAAGACGAATTGTTGTATACGGTTTGGTCACTCGTTACGGTCCGCCGACCAGTTACTAGCGCAAGAGGTTTAAAACAAACAGCTGAATAATTTGAATTTTCATTTTCGTGTTTTAAGCGAACATCGTTTCACCTGAAACGTTTTTCCAATTAAAATTGAAATTCGTCGCGGAGTTTTCGTCGAATTTTCACGTTTGAACTTTTCAGACATCCGGCGTGCAACAACATTGACATTTCAGACGGCATTACACGAGATATTTTACACGCCGCTCGTTCCGCGATAACAACTGAACTGAGAAATATTAACGAAGAAGAGTCAGAACTGAATTTGTAAAAAAAAAAAAAAAGGCAAGAGCGTTTTTGAATTTTTATCAGCGTGCGTTACGGACAACGCTTTGGAACATAACATCAATGAACTACCGACTTCTAAAAACCAATTACGGACAAAGACGATTGTCACTATCAGTCTTAGATAATGGTCACAATGCAAAAAAGAGACACTAATCTCGTATACAATCAAAACTTAGATAAGGGGAAATTAAGTTTCATTGTATTCAATGGTGCTCTGCTTTAAATCATAGTGAATTATTGCATCCTCGTAACTAACAGTACCAAACTGTTACCTGCTACGCACCTCTTTAATAAATTAAATTTTTATTACTGCAGAATAGGCCGGGAAAATCTTCTAATCTTAAATTCATCGAAAGCTCAAATTGAAGCTTAGATTGTAATAACGTTGAACGTTCAATTTTACATTTAAGTATTATATTTCACGTGTACCAGTAGAATATAATATAGCTATATACATATATATATAATATAGCTATATATATATATATAATAATATTTTCCAATAATCCTGAATACGTATGTATTTACTGACATTACAGAAATTATTTGAACATTTACAATATCTCCCATTTGGAAATTTCATATTGTGTGAAACATTTGAAAATGTTAAATTAATTGTAATAAAACTTTGTGTACTTTGAAAGCAAATCTAACAATATAGATAATCTAGGATATACTAAAGATATACATAGTATATCTAAGATTATACTAAAAATATACATAGTATATCTAAGGATATACTAAAGATATACATAGTATATCTAAGATATACTAAATACATTTAGGATATACTAAAGATATACATACATACGTATGCAAGATATTTAATGCAAGTACATATGTATTTCGCACGCACCACGAAACTATTTAAACAGTCAATTATCTATTATTTTAATATTCAGAGGAACCACTGACCTGGTTAAATATATATTCGTAATAAACATCTTGTAACTTCTAACACGTAACAGATTTACTTCAAATGTTACCAATATACATATAATAGTCGTCTCTCGTTACACTGCTAACGAAATTTCAACAGAGCACGCAAGTTTTTTTCAATATATACGTACATGTAATTTGATCGCTGCTGTAAAACAATTGCCGCTTGCTCCGTTCTTCAATGTGTTTGTCAAATTGTGCCTCTCCTTTGTCAGAGAGGCGACAGCGACAGTGACATTGAACCAAAAACATAAACATAGAGGGAAACGTACCATGACGACACCAATTCTTCTAATTCTGATAAAAGTCACAATGGCGGTCCTCGGGCGAATGAGCATCAAGATGTTCCTCCTGCGTGCCGAAACATTTATCGTGCACCACGTGTCCACGTTGAGGGTTTCACAATATCAATTTCAAACAGTCTCACACGTACGATAAACCACAAGTGAATCTATCTAGTATCAGAAAGCACTTGAAACCGTTTAATCGCCTCTACAAATTCCCAAGTTCACTGGATTCTCATCATCAATCTTTCGACGCACTGCTTTTTAAAAGTAACCGATTACAAGCGAGACAACCATTTAATAAACTTGCCACTTGTTTCTTGAGCTTCTTAACAAACAAAAGCAATAGTCCCTCAATAATCACGATTATGTTATATTATATTATCTCTCAATAAATTCCTCCTTTACGATTCTATTAAAGTTTCTATTAAATTTCTTCGATCCTTGGGCAGATTTTCATCGATTATTTCAAAGAGAGAGAGAGAGAGAGAGAGAGAGAGAGAGAGCACTGATTCGACGAGATCGTCGAGTTGATTTTATTTAAGATCGAGTCCTGTCGAGCGACTTTTCGACGTCCTGCGAAATCTCGTCGCCAACATTGATGCAACGATGCGGCACATCTCACGAGGGAAGGAAAACTTTCACGGGACAACCGATCCCATTAAATCTTCCTCGATTTGCACACCGGCCAAGATTCTACTCGACTTTCATCGCGAGTGAACTGATAACACCGGGATTTCGTGAATGACTTTCCAGCTCTACGATGGTGCCCGCGTACCAGCACGCCTAATATTCCGTTAATTTCTGTCCGTTCGTCGAACCGGTTTCCTTTCTGTCGCCGTTCGAAAAATCAGCCACCGACCGTTTCATTTCACCATCGAGACGAACGTCGTGAAAACGCACGGAGCTCGTGCGTTTGATCGATTTCGAACAACAGAGAGGAGAGAAAAAAAAAAAAAAGAAGAGAAAAAGAAAAAAGAGAAGATCGATCGACCGATACTATGATTTACGCAGTGAATCGGGATGGATCGCGCGGCGAGCTGCGTGCAGAGGACTCACGACAGCGAAACTAATTTAATTCGGTTATTTATCATTCGCGGCGCGCGTCGTATACTTTACGTAATATCAACAATCCGCGAGACAACAAAAATGTTTCACCGATACACAGTTGTACACGCATACGCGTACCCGTATGTGTGTCCCAGGTTTTAAACGACCACCGACCGGGGTGAGACCTCTTCTTTCTTCGTTTGTGCCGTTAACGTTATCGGAACAATAATAATAACGATAAGTGATTAACAATTCTCTGTCGACGATCCACGCTCGAAACGGGAAGAGAATTGATCGAACGTTTGCGCAACGGGGTCACGTATCGTTAAAACACACGCACACGCACACACACCAAAAAGAAAAAAAAAAGAAAAACAAAGGAAAAGAAAGAGAACACTTTTTACGGCAATTGACACGCGACGCTTTCCATATTATTTACAAATTTGCGAATTTCTTGCTTGCCGAATCAATTCCACTGAGTTCACTCGTGGCGTTGTTGCTCGTTGTGTGTGTGTTCCGGTTTCCAGACGAGTACGCGTCGAACGTGCAAACGTGTACGCACGGCCGTGTAAACACCAAAGTTGCCTTCTTTTTTTTTCTTTCTCCAATGAAATGGTCGTAACGGTGTCGCGTAGAACGCCTCGGGTGCGCGCATGAGGACGGCCGAACTAATACTGATAGCTGGCAATGGTCTCGCCAATGCATACGACTGTAATGCCTCCAAGATACGGAGTTGTTCGCCTCTGCTCTTGCCCGCTCGCACTGCTCTCCCCTTTATATACAATCGGGCCTTCTGCGCGTTCATCCGGGGGACGAACGCCGAACACGTGGACTCGTACGATCAAGATTCCAAACCACCCAGTATTTTTAAGATGATCGTCGCGTAAGTCACGCGTGATTGAAGAATCCACCTTTTTTCTTTTTTTTTTTTTTTTTTTCTTCGTTCGTTTCCTTGTTTATCGTCCACGTGGAAACGTCAACGCAATTTATTTATATATCGTCGATGACCGCTGCAATCGTGGTGTATTTGTCACTTTGGGTGGATTCTCAGGTTAATTCAATTCAATTCGAATTTTACTAAAGATAAAAAAAATAGGTAATTTTATAGGTATAAAATGTATAGGTAAATATATAAAATATATATAGGTAAAATATAGGTAATTTTATAGGTACAAAATATATAGGTATAAAAATATAAGTAATATTAAAAGTATAAAATATAGGTAATTTTACTAAAAGTAAAATAATTAATTTAATTCAGAGGTAAATTTAGACTAAAGGTAAAAAATATAGGTAAAATGTAGGTAATTTTATAAGTATAAAATGTATAGGTAAATATATAAAATATATAGGTAAAATATAGATAATTTTATAGGTATAAAATATATGGGTAATATTAAAGGTATAAAATATAGGTAATTTTACTAAAGGTAAAAAATAATTAATTCAATTCAGATTTTACCAAAGGTAAAAAAAAAAATCGGGAATAATATACAGATAAAAAGTAATTAAGAGTAAAGTAAGACATTAAACTAGTGAAGGCTATTTTTCTTTTCTCAACGAATATTATTTTTATCTACTTTTTTCTATTCTCGGAGGCTTCATCGAGTGTCACATCTTCTTTTTTATTTTTCATGCACATTCCTAAGTGATATCTTCTGGAATCTGGATTCTTTCAAAAGAGGAAATAAATGATATTGTCATGCCTTCGTGCAATACTAAACTATTAATGTGTGTGTACGCTATCAACGTATGCACACGCATTTTTAAACAATGCAAACTTTAGCTTTATAATGCGCAGTTATGTTCACCAAAGAGTTAAAACGTTTCCTAACGATTCCTGGATTTTTCTGTTAGCGACTAGCATGCATTTCCACGGATTCCAAGGAATAATCATTACTCCAATATAATGTACTACGTGATGACACTAATCCAATCTTCTTTCAATCTATTTTTTCTTCTAATTCTAACGATATAAATTCTTTTCTTGAGTTGATACGAATATCCTTGCAATTATATTGTAATATAATAATAATAATATACAGCACATAATTTAAAATGTAATACACGACATAATGTAATATAATATAATATTACATGTTATATAATTGTGATATAATATGATAATACAATTATAGCGATCATGACAAGCATAATTTCAATAGAAAACACATCGTTGCAATTATTATAATTATTGTAATAACTCATTCCTGAGAATGTTATTGAAAGAAACGAAGACTCTTGGAACCTTGAAAAAAAAAAACAAAACAAAACTAAACTTTGGTAGAAAATTATTCATCAAAACATACGTTGAATATTAGTATTGAATATTATTATTGGTTTTATATTTTTCTTTTCGTATCGTGTGCATTCTGCACGTCTCTCTCTCTCTCTCTCTCTCTCTCTCCCTCTGCCCTTTAAAATTCTCTACGAAACGGATGAAAATCCGTAATTATCATCGCGGAGAAGATTCTATGAAAAATTTGGTGTAACGCAAGATTAAATTTAATTTAAAAAAAAAAGGAAAAAAAAATCAATGGACAGGATTTAAATTCACAGTGACTGTCGAATGTTATTTCCAACGCAGAGTATCCAACTTCGTTATCAGAGTGGAATACTAAAGTCGAAACGAGGCGGAAAATGTAGAAAAATCAGTGGTAAAATGAGAATGCGAAAATAAAAATCGTGTTTACAAAAATTCACCCTGACATTTTGGCAACTTGGAGGCGATACCTCCGTCATTTTTGCCCGAGTTGTTCGGAACGATTATAAAAATTCATTCAGGAATTTTCTTCCTGGCTACATTTAACAAAATAACCTCTGTGACCTTTTCCGAAAATACGGACGTCCACTGAAATCAATAAGCTTTTCCTTCATTGTTCAGAAACGTCCTTTGAACGAGTTTGTCACGCTTGAGACACCGCTGTTATCTATTTATCGGACAACAAGTCAAATTCTAAGCCGTGATGATTTTGAAAACTTTTGAGGAGAATTTTTCGGCGATTTACTTCATTTCTAAAACGATCGCTAAAAATCTACGATTGTGCATATCGAACATACGTGTATTTTTGTAATTGCTTTGAAGACGCATCAAACAATTTTTGAATCGCGTGTAATTCATATATGTACAATATAATAATTAAAAAAATTATTTAAATATTTCAAATGGTCGTAATTTCGTAAGGAATCGTATAACGATGCTCTTGGTCACATTTTAAAGCCTCATTTTTAGAGTCTCTGTTTTGAGTGTTCTGAGTTTGGTTTTTCTCAATGGTGTTTTTACGTCATACAGTGAGTGAGAAAGTAAGAATACTCTTATTCTCGAAAATTGTCAAAAGTCAAACGCCTCTTATTTATATATATATATGGTAATATACGGTACAATATATAGTATACATTCATATTAATGAAATATATACTGTCTCATATTTATATTATGTATTTAAAATTTTAATAAAAATGTTAACATTTTTTTATGGGACGATAAGACCCTATAGAATTAATTTTATATAAATATAAAATTCTATAGAGTCTTGTCGTCCCATAAAAAAATTTTAACATTTTTATTAAAATTTTAAATACATAATATAAATATGAGACGGTATATATTTCATTAATCCTCTCATTCTCCTCCAAATTTCATTTAAAAATCAATTGATTATGCTGCCTCTGTACAGTCAGTTATACTACAGCCATTAACTTATTCATTGGGCAGATTGACTTAAAATTATTTTCAATAAGACATGTTTTTGATAAACAGGCCTAATCCTTTATATTTATATATCTTAATTATAAATATAAATTACATATAAATTATTACTAATTTTATCATTATATCTAATTTTAAAAAATTAAAAAAAATTTTTTTTTAACAATTATATATATATATATATATATAAATAAGGTTGAAAGGTTGAAAAATTTTTATACGATTAAATCTACCACGATCTTAAAAATTGAAATCTCCCCTTTGCAACGATCTCTTAAAATTTGCTGTGCGATTTTTTTCCATCATTTCATTGGACTCTGAACGTTAGTATTAAACGTCGAAATGTTTCTTTAATTTTCAAGTCGTTCAATCCTAATCGTTCGATGTTCAACAAAATGAGGAGAGAGAATCGTACGGCAAGTTTCAAGGGATCGTTGCGAAGAGAACATGGTGAATTTAATTTTTCAATGTTTTTGGAGTTGTTTGGAAACGAGACCATGTGCATTTGATTTTCTTCAACGAAATCACAACAGTGTGAATATTGATAATTTTTCATCGTCATTTGTTCAATTATGTTCTCACTGTGTATCTATATAATTTTACATTGAATCGAACGCAAATTCTGAAATTTATGACGAGGAAAACACATTGTAATTATGTTACCTGGAATTTCGAAACGTATCTGAGAATCGCAGGAAAAAGGAGAAACGACACCTTTTATCTTTTAATTTAAAACTTCGAATTTCCGGAAACCGATTCCGCATGCAGAACCGCCTGTTTGTCGAGAAAATTTATCGCGTCGTACTTGAATTTTCATGCTCGAGGAAACTAAAAAAAAAAAACAATAAACAATTTATCGTTTTCCATACTCCAACGCGAAATTTTCACGCTGCTTATTTTAATTAATTAAATCGGAGCATTGTGTTTTATGTCTCGAGTAAGGAATTGATTAAAACAATCGTTATCATTTTATAATTTAATTCACGATAATACGAAAATTAAATCAATTACAAAAATCGTATCACTAATTTATGAACGTAATGCTGTTTAAATTAAGTACTTTAAGTAACTGCGCAAAAAATAAAAATGAACGTACGTGTATTGGTGTTTTTCGTAACGAATGATGTTGACATTTGATGATGATGTTGTCGAAGAAATTTTGAAGAGAAAGTATTACAATAATTATAGTAGCATTTATCATGAGACAGTAAACACGAAACGCATTCACGTGCGACACGTTGCGTATACATGTTGTTCGTTGAACAAACGTATGCAAATTCGCATCAAATATTGGACTATATAACCGACGAGATTTTCCACGTAATTTTGTTTGTTAATCAATTTCATTATCACTCATTGAAATTTAATATAAATCTTTGTCCTTTCAATAAATATTTCGTCGAGTTTTTAGGGAGTCGTTGTAAAAGAGGATACTTGAATCTTTAAATTCAAGTTCGACAGACTTATAAATTCATTTGTGAATAAGAAAAAATTTTCAATGTTTTCGCACGACGATTTACAGCATCTTCGAGAAGAAAAACGCCATCTACTGTATGTACAATGTAAAAACATCTTGGAATAAAATGAATAGCGCATTTTGAAAGTGGAGGCTTCCGAGCGAACTCGAGTTTATTGTTGCACGATTTACTCTTATGAAAATTTTAACAGTTTAAATATTTAATTTCCGAATGTTAATGCGAACGAGTCGTTCTCGATTTAATAAAACACTATTGATGACAATGTTAATAATCATTAGGACAGTCTCGAAAGAAAGATTGAAAGCGTAATAAGATAAAATTCGAAGAATAGCAGCGAACTTTGCTAGATACTCGTCAAATTTTTTTCTATACTATACGCAATTTATCTAGGACGAATGAACGATATATGTGTAACACTTATAATACAATGTAGCCAGAGAGAAACACGAACGAAGAATGTTGAAAGCCAGAGTACTGTGCAAAATTTTCGGCGAATCATCAGAAATCTGACGCTCAAATCTAAATTCAACAAGAACGCAAAACAGCTGATAACGTAATATACGATGTTCCCTTTTAAAATCCTTTTTGAAGTTTAAATTCGAATAAACATCGTAGGATTTTTATTATTACAGACCTTGCCTTTATCTAAATGTATCAAAATGTACAAAATAGTATATTCCATAGAATTAATCACGTTGGCTTCTGAAATGAATTTTTATTGCTCGTTCGGTGACGTTGAGGCTAAATTATAATTAAATATTTTACACCCTGCTGTTCTCCTCTTTCCTTTTCTACTCGTAAAATGTGAATTACACAAAATCAAAGTATAAAACCTACATTTGTGAATTATAGAAAATTAATTAAATGTGAATTATACAAAATCAAAGTATAAAACCTACATTTAATAAGGGTGCGCGGCCGTATGTTAACGACAGAGAAATTAAGCATCGGATCAGATCAGTGTGTCAGGATTGAAATTTCAAGAACAGTTCAAGTATCGTTTCACTAGATACGAAAGTCGGAATACAAACGTAGGAATTACGATCGTTCGGCGAGATCGAAAATTGCGATTCAACGAAGCGGTACCACAGTGCCGCAAAAACATTGGTTGGATAATTAGGCCGTGGCTACGAGAGAACGTTTAGAAACCTTTAAAAAGACTCTTCCTCGTCGGGAAAGAACATGAAGATCCCTCGAGAAGCCTGCATTGCGGACCTTTGCATCGCACGAGACACGTTGTTACATCGTGACTTCTCCTACGACTCGGTTAGGGAATAGGGAGATCTTCGACTACGAACGAGTAAACGTTCGTTCGTTAAATTCGTTGAAACGTTCTACATTATTTGCAGTGATACACCGTTTGGTAGGAAGTCAACACACAGAGAATATTTTTGAAGTTACTTGGATCAAATTGGCCACTGGTATTAAAATATAAACGAAATATGTAAATATATAAAACGAAATGTACCGAAGATGCTTAAATATTTAAAATGCATGTAATTTCATCGTTTGCAGTAATTTATTATTTTAACAATTTATACATGAACACGAATCAAGTTCGATAATCTATTTACACTGAGATTTATCATTATTTTTTTTTAATATCAAAATACAACATACTCAAAGAGACATCCTATTTCCAGCCGATTAAAAAAATAATCATTGTGTATCTCCTTCCAGAAATTCAACAGCAAGCGATAAACATAACATTCTTCAATATCTTGACAAATTATTCTTTTATTATTTTCGTAGAACAATTCTCTGGAATTTTCAAATATCGCTTGAGCATTTCTTCAACAACTATGCAGAACTGGAGCTATCGTATGTAACTATGAATTTGAAACAAAGGGCTGACTAGCACCGTTCATCCCCTACTCACTATTCACAAGGTAGGCACGTGCATTATATCGTGTAGTAGTATATTTATTGCCAGAGAAGGGAAGAACGTAAATTAGAAACGTGCTCCCTCCCTTGCTTAATTATGTCAATGATCGCATTGACAAAATTTCAATGATAATTATTCAAGTACTCGACACGAAAAACACGGTCGTTATCCATCAGGAATATAACTTTAGACAATGCCGCAAGTCTCTTTTCTAAATCCAATTAGCTGGAAAATTATCGTTAATTATTATAATCGAGATTTTATACTGTCCATGTTATACTAAAGAATATATATAATGATGTCTATAAATAATAAATAATTAAAAGAAATATAAAAAAAATATATAATAACTTTTCTCGTCATTAATAAATAATGAAAAAACATAGGATAACATTTACTGTCCTATAACAATTAAAAGGAGAGAAAAATAATAATAAGATAATAAAAAATTAATTTTAATAAACAAATGGAGCGAAAGAGAAAGCTTTTTTTCGCGTAAAGCTCATAAAAATTGTATATTGTAAAAGAAATGATTTAATATACAACGTTGAGGATTAAAAATAAATTCTTTTCTAAATTTCAGTTAAGATTTTTCCAGGGAAAAATGTTCAAAGATACGATGATTACAGTACAGAACTACATGTTACTACAGATTAATATATTAATATATTATTAATATATTAATATAATATAATATTAATATAATAATATAATATAATATTAATATAATATAACGTATGACTGAAGACAAGACAAAATCCGTACTTGCAACGATATTTATTCTTTACTAAATATTTATTCCTGCTAAATAATAAATGCATACGAAATAATTATGTAAGATTTTATGTAATGACGTATTAAGTATTTAAGAATTTTTCTACAAAATTCTTAAACTGTATATGCAGTATTGTAACTATTCAAATGATATCTAATTTTTGAATAATGGAGTCACAGATGACCATAATAATTTGTATTAGGTATAGCATGCATTACAAAAATTTAAGATGTTTAGATTTTATCTTGTATTTTATATTCTCTCTGATAATTAATCTAAACGAAAACTAAATTAAACTAAAATCCAAAACTAAAAACAGTGCAAGGCCTCAATATTTATGGCTCCCAATATCATTATACCAGCTAGAGGTTGATGATTTCCTATAAACTTGTACTATTCAATTTTTATTGTAACTTTTAATATTTCTTAGTTTTATCTTTAAAAGTATCCTTATCTTTTACAAATTACAATATTAACGTGTCGTTTAATCTCACGGTTTTCTTCTCAATCTCTCAAGTAAGAATTACTTACTGCAATTGTAAGATTATTTTAAATACAAAATATCGGGTGCGTAAGTTCGTAATTTGCACTTGTCAATTTAAAGAGACTAAACTTGAAACTCGAATTGAAATTTCATGGAATTACAATATGCTCTTTCTTTCATATCAAAGCTATAACGAGCGCGACTCGATGTTACAAGACAAGGGATCAAACGATCCTTTCGTTTACAAGCCTGATGAAGTATCGAAAAAAATTCTTGTTCCTATATCATGTCGTCGTATGTGATATCGATGGTGTCTTAAAATAGTTAAAATACTCAAATAATCCATAAATCGATAATGCAGACAGCGATGTATCAACTTATCAGAACTCAACGTTGCTACTCGAATTTTGCGTACGTACGCTGATACGCGGTGAATTTTTATTATGTTATCGCGACCATCTCCAATTCAGTTATTCACTTGCGATTTGGTTGCCATACTGACAATTTGCGTGTTGTCGACGCGAAGTCAGAGAACTGAAATTCGTGCTCTTCATCGATCTCTTCATCTTGCAATCATACCGAACCAGCGATACAAATATAACGCGTCTAAACTTAACAAGAAGCGGTTAAATGTCATGAAGGTAACCGTCTTGGTAACGCGACTATTTCGAGCAACGAAATTTTATTAACCATTTCAATTTTACGTTACGCGACACGGTGTTGTTACGCAATGAAAAATCAAACAAACTCTAACCTGCAAGAACTCTCTTCTCCTTTCTTAAATCAAAATTACTTCTTCTTGGACAGATCGAACTAAACGCGAGGATATTTTATTCCAATTATAATCTACTCTGAAGATGACTTGAAATTCTATGAATTCAAAGCCTATGATAGTATGTTGCTCCTAGAATTACAAGAATTCAATTGTATTTAACAGGTACGATTAATCACGTACAACGAGAGTATAATAATTGTAAACAAAATAAGCATCAGCTGATCAGCTGATCGTGTTACCATAACCGCAATGGCCGCTATTGATCTCAGCGAGCAAGCCCTTTCGCACGCGCGTGCTGCGTTAAGACCCCTTCTACCCATCTCTACGCACGCGACTAAATCGCGATTAAACGTCTTCCACCCGGTGTTCGTCGACGGGTAAGAACATTCCTGGCGCTCATGGTACTTACCGGAAGTCGACCTGGTAAGCTGGAGCGAATGCTAAAAAACTGCGACGCACTCCATAGTACGCGCGGGAAACAACGACTTAACGAACTGAATTGACCGAAAGAAAAAAAAAAAGACAGGTTGTAATAGCACACGAGAAGTAAGCAAGCACGCCTGAAGGAAAATGATCGGCAATCGAAAACAGGTGGAAACGAGTGACACGGACTGCTAGCGGACGAAAGGAGGACACACGCTGGAGCTTGACACTGGAATACAAAAACGCGATATTTCGAGAAGCGATCAAAGAAAGTATAACGCGACAGGGAGAGCGATATGTGTTTTGACCGTGTCTCAAGTCCAGGGTGAATTGCGATTAGTTGCGCATGTGTATCGACGCAACCCTTCTTTCGCGACTTTCATTGGTCGCTTTAAGAGGCAGGGACGACGCAATCCAGGGTGCCAAAGTAGGAAAAAATCGGAAGAAATGCAAATGCCATTATAAACTGTACGCATTTCTGTTCTCTTCTTTTTTCTCTCTCTCTTTTTTTTTTAATTCTTTACGTCCAAGCTTATTCATTTTAAGCGATACAAATAATTTGATTTAAATATTCTTCTTGTTCACGCTGGGAAAGAATCTTAAATACAAGGAATTAGATTACATAATAACATATAATACTTCTATGTTTTATACTAATGTCCAAAATAATAGGATTATATTTTAAAATGCACAACTTCAATTTTTGCCAGATATTATCGATGAGATATAATAGATATTATCAGTTGATATAATTGTTTCTAGGTATATAAACATACGGCTAATATTTGAAATAGCAGAACATTATGACTGCATCTACATGTATAAATTAATTGTTTATTCTAATTTTCATAGTATCTTGTCTCGTGTGAGATTAACAAGAGATAAACATAAGTTTTTAAACATTATAAAATTCACTAAATGTATTATTAAATAATACGATAACAAGCCACATAACGCCATTCTATTATTATTTATGTATCTTTTTGTTATTAATATATAAAAGTTTTATAAATTTTTAGAAACAACTTTTTAAGACTTTATTAATATTAAAGATCACGTTTTTATGACTATAAATAATAGTAAAGTTTATATCTATTTATATAGAGTTCTAATTTTTGTAACTTGAAGTTCGATTACTAACCTAAAATACTGATCAAATAACAAAGGAATTCAGTGAATTTATTAAATTAATAAAGAACGTTACAGCTTCTAGAAATTAATAATATAATTAATGTATTTTTCATTTATCAATATAAAACGATAGAGTTACATATTAATTTAAGTAGTGATAAGAAATATTTATACTAGCGTCATCTATCATATTACCGCTGTATTATGGTAAATAAATGTGTTAAACCTATGGACATAATATAAAAACAATGCGAAAAACTAGCGATTTTAATTAATTAAAAAGTGGAATTAAAATGTCAGACGAATCAGAATATGATGTCGAACCAGAGGAATTTGATATTTATAAACGAAAATATCAATTACTACTAGATAGGTGTGAAGTTTTACAACAGGTTTATGTTTGATTTTAATATTCGGTATATTGCACAGCGATTTAGTTGTGTAGGAAATGAAAATCCATTCTTTTTAATTATAGGAAAACGAGAGATTAGTTTATCGTATCCAACATGTTAGAAAACTTCTAAAACGTACAAGAAAGGAAAAAAAGTTAGTTCAATTTCTAGGTTATATATTGAATGCTACTACAAATGCATTTGTAATCTGTTTCTCAAATAATAATAAATAGTTCACCTGATTCATGTTATATTTTAGATTTTTAATTGATCGTTTGGATCAACATGGTGATCGCTGGCGAGAAGCACCTATGGGAGTTCTTGAAGAAAATAATGTATTTCAAATAACACCGAAACCAGAGAAAGGACCAAAAGCCACTGCTCATAATTCTAAAGAAGAGAAAACTAAAAAAGGGACAAAACGAAAAGGTGCAAAAACAGATCCAAATGCTCCAAAAAGACCAGCAAACCCATTCTTTCAATTCTGTCAAGAGCAAAGACCCCGGGTTATGGAACGATTAGCTGGAGAACCAGAACCAAGCAAGCAAGAGCTCACCAGACAACTTGCAACTACTTGGAAATCTCTTAGTTCAGAAGACAAAAAAGTTTGTATTGGTGAACAAGTTATATATGTTTTTCTAGTATATGAATTAAAATATTCACGGCATATTTTTCTTCAGGTATATTATGACATGTATGAACGATCCAAAGAAAAATATGTTGCCGAAATGCAAATTTATAATAAAAAATCGGAAGATGCGCCAAATCACATGTCTTTAAATATAACGTAGTACTTGTATTTAAGATAAATGATATTTATAAATACTTAATTTATAATCGTATATTTGCACATATGTCAATATTTATGTATAGAAAACTGGAGTAAAATTTTATAAATAAAATGAATAAAAATTGTTTAGGAAGAACATTGTATGTTGATTAAAAGAAGCATACAACTATCACTGATTTTTTTTGTAACAGTAATAAATTTATGCTTTAAAGTTATCCTTCTCCCTTCTAAGGAATGCCATAGTTTGAATTGGATCTTTTTGTTCAGTGTGATCCATCACGGATTGTTCGTGAACTCGCATAAATGGATTTGTTAATTTCTCTTCCTGAATAGTACTTGGTACAGTAGGATTATTCTTTTCGCGTTGTATACGAACCCATTCTATTTTTTGACGAATTGCTTCATTTTCTGGCTCCACATGTTTCCCAAATTTTAAATTATTTCCTGTGTACTCATGACCACAGTATACTTTCTATAAAATGTATATTCTTTTCACTTTTGGGGACCATTTTATCTAGCTACAATTATGTACTTACTGTTTCATTAGGTAGTGATCCCAAAATTTCTACAAGTGCTTTATACATTTGCTCTGCAGTACCTTCAAAGAATCTGCCACAACCACCAGCAAAAAGTGTATCACCTGTATATTAATATTTATTATCTTCCAAACAATTTACAAATGGGTAAATACGTAACTTATATTTGTACCTGTAAACACTGCTGGAGAATCTTGATCTCCTGTGATATAATAACAGATGTGACCACTGGTATGACATGGTGTTGCTAGACATTGAACTTGTAATCTTCCAATGTTGAAAGTATCATTGTGCTTTACTTTACATGTAAGTGCCTCTATTCTATCATCTCCGCCATACACTTGAAGATTATTAAATTTCTTACACAAATTTGCATTTCCTCCAGCATGATCCCAATGGTGATGAGTAGTTAGAACTTTTGTTAAGCATACGTTATTTTGTTGAACTGCACATGCAACACTCTCAGGATCTACAGGATCCACAATCGCAGCCTCCTGCGATGCTTCATCAATAATCTGGAAAAGTTACAAAATTTAATTCAATTAGAGTTAAATGAATGTTTTAAAAAACATAAACTAAAGAATGAAAATTTAATAATTGAAGATGAAGAAAGTATAGAAATACTTACTAGATACATGTAATTATCTTGGAGTGCAGGTAATATTTGGACCTTCATATTGTCTTGTTTTATTATTGCAGAATTACAATGTTTTGCATAAAAACCATTCGTTGAAATACTTTTGGCTAAAAAGAAGAAAAGAAATCCTTACTGTTAAACAGACAGCTGAATAAAATAATTATTTATATCCAAAAGTTTAACTTATATAATAAAACATATGTGTGCTATATTACTTATAATCTTTATCATATAAAACTTAAGCCACCATTAATTTCTTCCTTATCTTTATTACATGTGCAATATCACTGATATACATCTTAGATTAAATAAAACAACAAAATCTGTATTCAGAATTCTAAATTAAATTTTACCGATATACAGTGTATAATATTTAATATTTAACAATGTTTAATGTTTAATAATAAATAAAGAATGATATTTATATAAATATTGCAAAATATTTGTAAAACAGTCCTACAGTAAAATAAATAAAACAATATATAAACAATTTTAACACTCGAATATTGTATATTCAGATATTTAGAAATACGAGTTATTATTTAATTATAACCTTCAATTATACTTCATGAAAAATATTTTCACGTTAAAAAACAACCTAATTTTGTATCAAAGCGTAATATTTATAAAAATCAAATTTTCTTAAGAGAAAAACAATTTTAAGGAAAGTTAAAAAATTTAATGTTATCGAAACCTCAATAAAAGTGATAAAATGGAGATATGTATAAATTTTAATATTCGTTAAAAACATAGATAAGAAAAAGAAATACCCTTAAAGTACAAAGATATAAATGTATTTTCGAGCCAAGTGGGACAAACACGATGCATTGCATTAAAAATATTTTCTATTACATTCATAATAGTAAGACTGGATCAGATTTTATATGCAAAAAAACTAATTAATACCAAACACTAAGTGCGACGTTACTTGCCTAATTCCTACGCAGTACTACCAGAACAACTGGCCTCAGCTGATCAGTACGACTTGTAGAAAGCGTCGGTTGTTGATTAGTTTAGGTTAGGTTGCATGCAACGTTTATATGAACTAGGTGTACATTCTATACATAATTTAAGTAAACAACATTTATATTTATTTATTAAGAAAATATAAAGAAATATTTTTTACTATTATTGTATGTAGATATCTTCTTTATTTACAATGTCTGCGTGCAACTCAGATGAAATTATAATTATAGATAATGAAAATAAAGGTTTGTTCTTCCTCTGTAATATTAGAAATAATATTTTTCAAAAACAAACGAATTTGAGATGTATTATTATTATTACGTTTATTTACATCAATCTATTTGTATGTATCCATTCTTTATTACGTTTACATTTCATGTTTCTAAAATTATTTGTTATTATTATTTCTTTTTCAGATATTGAAGAAGATGAAATTATCGCTATTGATTATGAATTAAAACAGATCGAAAATGAAATGCAAAAGCTCGAGGATCGTAAAAAGATTTTAACTCAACGTAAAGAAAAATTGAAAGATGACGCGCTTCTGAAGAAGAGTCTCTCTATTTCAAAAAAAAATTGGAATAAAGAAGATTTCAGTTGGTCGAAAGATCTGAAGAAAGCCTTAAAGGATGTTTTTAAAATAGATAAATTAAGAGAATTACAACTGCCAACTATAAATTCAGTTATGTCAAATGAGGATGTTATTTTAATTATGCCTACAGGTGGTGGTAAAAGTTTGTGTTATCAATTACCTGCTGTTATTAGCAAAGGTATTACAATAGTTGTGTCGCCATTACTATCGCTAATGGAAGATCAATTATATGGTTTACAAAAACATAATGTAAAAGCTAGAATGTTAAGCGCCAAATGTGATAAAGAAAATGTGAAAATTATAATGAATGCATTGATTGATAAGAAATCTGATCTTAAATTAATTTATGTTACACCAGAGTACATGGCAAAATCTAATCGTTTTATGAATAAATTGCAGAAAGCCTTTGAAATGAAACGTTTAGACCGCTTTGCAATAGACGAAGTGCATTGTTGCAGTCAATGGGGTCATGATTTTAGGCCTGATTATAAATTTTTAGGAATCTTAAAGTCCATGTTCCCAGGTGTACCAATCCTAGGTTTAACAGCTACTGCACCAGCCAAAATTATCGTGGATGTTCAAAAGATGTTAGATATCCAGGGTTGTTTAGTTCTAAGAGCTACTTTCAACAGACCAAATCTATATTATGAAGTACGGCGAAAACCAACTGATAAAGATACATGCCTAGCCATGATAGAAAATTTGCTGAAAAATAGATTCAAGGATAAGTCTGGAATAATTTATACAACTACCATCAAAGATGCAGAACAATTGACAACTGATTTAAGAGCACTGGGCTTAAAAGTTGGATGTTATCATGCAATGTTAGAGGCAGACTATAGATCAGAAGTATATTCCAAGTGGATATCAGGAAAATACCAAGCTGTAGTTGCTACTATTGCTTTTGGACTAGGCATAGACAAAGCAGATGTAAGATTTGTCATTCATCACTGCATTTCAAAATCAATGGAAAACTTTTATCAAGAAAGTGGACGTGCAGGCAGAGATGGGAAGAAATCTGTGTCTATAGTATTATACAGACTATTGGATATATTTAAATTAAGTACAATGGTGTTTCAAGATAAAGTTGGTTTACAAAATTTGTACAAAATGCTAGCGTATTGTTTAGATCAAACATCGTGTAGACGTAGCTTGATTGCAACTCACTTCGAAGAAGTTTGGACTAGAACTGATTGCGCAGAAATGTGCGATCATTGTCGAAAACCTAAAGAGAGTAAACAAGTGAATATAGCTCCTTATTGTAGACAGTTATATCAGATCATGACAAAAGCGGTACAAAGTGAAACCAGATTAACCGCCTTAAAGCTTATAGATGCCTGGTATGGTAAGGGTGCATCAACTTTGAGGGTATCTTCTATACCAGTTCCAAAATTTACAAGAGAATCAGGAGAAAGTGTAATAGGACATTTACTTGTAAATGGTTATTTACAAGAAGATTTTCACTTCTCTGCATATTCTACAATTTCATATTTAAAACGTGGACCTAAATCAGCATTAGCGTTAGACAATAATCATGAAATACTTTTTAACTATGAATTACATTAATTTATATACATCTATTATCTGTGATATAGATATTAAGTTCTTCATTAATGAAGAAACATACATCATTAAATAAATATAAATATTTCGAATTTTTAAATGTTCCTAATCATCAGTAATATATTCTACATGTTGTTTATTTATCACGATTCATTGTTGATGCTAGTTTGTAATATTTATGTCTTATTTTAAAATGATTGTGCTCTACAATCGTACGTCATACGTTTTTTTATATCTGATATCAAATGTTTTTTTTTTATTGGTATTTGTAGAAAAAATGTTTTAGAAAGGTAATAAAAATTATCTTTGACACATAAATGTACCATTTTACTTCTAAATACCTTCAGATAATTTAACAAAACAAATTACAAAATTATTTGACGCATATTATAAAGTATACTTTAAACAAACTTTAATAAGTTTGAGAAGAAAGACTGCTCGTAAAAGTATCTTCCGAACGAGATTATAAGAAGGCAAGCTCGTTTCATGAAAATCGAGAGCAAATAATTCAAACTTAACTTGAGGAGAAAAATCAATAAAAACCATATGTACAACGCTAGACAACGTTATGTCGGCGGCTTGGATAGTAAGCCAACCACCAGGTTCACGATCAGATGGAAATATTGATTCTGGATAAGAGGCATCTGTGTTCTGTCTGTTGGCAAACACGTTTTACTACAGTACTGAGCAGCAGGTTGACGTTAGATTCATAATTCGTTTATTCGTTAGAAATCGAGCAACGAAATAAATAATGAACGTCGTGCAAATAGCGATTCATTGCAAGTGATTCTAACAAACGTTTCGCGTTTCAGAAAGTGACCAACGCGTTTTCATTCAAAGTTCGATTACACACAACGAGTAGTGCCGATGATACATCTTTCATTCATGAATCCATTCAAGTGAAAGTTAAGTCGATTAACTTCGTTTTTCGTAAGAATTTCAAACACAATGAAGTCCTGACGATTTCTGGTCTTTGGAGAAGAGAATTTTGACGACGTGTTATCCTCGTAAATAAAAAGAAACAGAAAACAGAGAAAAAGAAAAGAAACAGGTAAAGACGAGAGAGATTTAAGTAATTGAGATGCATGCTTCTCCATATGTGTACACGTTTTATCGGCTCTATGCGTATATCAAAGCTAATTGACGTGATAACATGCACGCAACGAGCGTACGATAACGTTACGTTCAGGAAGAGGAATCAGTTCATTATAGCATTCCGATGCAGGTCTATTCGCGCGCTTCTGCGCGACGAAGTTCGACCTCCGAGCAGTTCTGCTGCACTCTAGAAACATCAAACTCGGCATGATGTTCGACGTTGAGAGTTGCCAGGAAAAGGAACAGTGAAATCGGAACTTTTTACCTTTTACGTGAATATCGTGTTTCCTAGTGTAAAGGACAGGATTGTATTCGTTGCAATCGATCTGTTTTCTGGCAACGCGTTATACCCTCGTGATCACGCTTCGACGATTGTCATTTGGGTCTTGCCGTGATCGTCCCCCGACGATCCGACCGCTCTCCTAGACGAGAAGTTTGATCGCGCGAACACGGTGAAATTGTCGCGGCACGTTCTAACAAAATTAAACTAGATGATTTGCATGCATGCGCCGGCCTGCCTTGAGCGAAGATGCCTCTGCCAAATATCCTGAAAAAGGCAAGCAGTTACATTTTAGGCGATTGTAATCAGGACAGTCGCCGTACTATGTACCAGGATGGTGAGGCGTTGTTTTGCAAGAACAACGTGTGCGTTCACCCGCCGACATTGATGCGACAGAACACCGACGTGGTGCATCATCCCGGTTACATGGCCATAACCTGTAGGTTCAATAAGAATTCGAATGTACCAACGTTACACCTCAGTTGGATACCGAACAGCACGCTCCGTAAACACCCGACCACGTTGGAGAACTTGAGCGCGAGAAAGCCCGACTGCGCTTCCCATCGGGACGTCGATATAAGCTCCCACCATTCCCAAATATCGGAGGAGAGCTGCGACCTGAAATGCGAATACGAGAATACCAGCGAGAAGGTGGACGTCTGTTTAGAGGTAAAGGAACCGGTCAATTGCGGGGACTGCGAGCGTGTTTGCTCTGGCGGTGGTTTTCCGCGAGGTGGACGTCTCGAGAATGATAACACGAGAAACAATGACGGGGAGAACGTGTGCGATCATCGAACTGTGCCCACGTCAGAGACCAAGGATACACCGAGCATCAACATCAATCGACAAACGAACTATCACCGGTCGGATGGTTCATCGACCACGATACACGAGGAAAGTGACCACAGCATCAATTTGAATCAACTGCGTTCCCAGTCTCTGGCTTCGAAGCACAACGAGAATCAACACGGCAAAGATCAAAAACTCTCGGAATCGCACGAAAACGATGGGATCGCTGTCGACGAGGAATTGAAATACCCTTACTGCGATGACGCCAGCCTGAAGAGCCGTAGCATGTCATTAACCTCCACGTGTAGCTTGTCTGTCGGTGTGTCCTCGGAAGGTATTCGATTGATTGATTTGACGATCGGTGAAATTGTAAGAAAGCTACTTCCTTCTTCAATTTTCGGATCTAATGTGTTGTGGACATCATTTTGAACAATTTTCTCCTTTGTGTACAACCGCGATATTCGCAAAGAATTGTCGCTATCACTATGATGAATTCTGCCTATAATTCGTGCGTCAGTAGTATGTATAACTCAAACTTAATTCATATTTCTTTTTGTTTATGACTTACGATGCATATAAATACAAAATTGAACGAGCTTCGCTGGAACTGCGTGCTCAATTGCATATTCGAAATTGCAACAAACGTCTGTGTTATAACTCGATTAACAACGAGTATCATCAATGAGTATCATCAATATTGGGCTTGGGCTTTAATGCAACGTTTGCGTGAAATAGTTATTTTCCGAATAAATTCAACAGAATGTCAGATGTCATTTTCTGTTTTCTAATGTAAGAAACGTGCAGCTGTAAACAAGATAAATTATTTGTTTACATCCGTATAATGCAAAGATAAAGAGCGACGACTGATGTGCTTATGAATGATGCACAGATGCACACATATGGACAGAATTCAATGCCTGGTACTGGCTAGTTTTTTTGCCAATATCTCGGAAACCAGGTTCAATCGCTGGTTACATGCAAAGGGAAAAGTTGTTCGAAATGTCGATGTCTGCAACATATCCAAAAATGATCGAAATCGGGGAGAAAATAGTTTTTTTGGCAACTTCACCTGATAATCTTTTATTAATAAACTTATTATCAAATTGACTTTTTTTTTTTTCGTAGCTGAAGAAATTCCATCATGGATGAGATCACCTGAACTTCTAGCTTTACAGCATAATCTGACATTTCCTGAAAGTGCAACAGCCTCACCAGTGACATTGCGCAGAGCACACAGGTGTAGAAGATTTTCCGTAGATCTCAGTGAAATGAGATCCCTAAGATTGTTTTTTGCTGATCCAGCTTGTACTTCTGGTCAACTTGTTGTTGCAAGTCGAGAGAGCCAATATAAGATTCTGCATTTCCACCATGGTGGATTAGATCGATTGGCAGCAACTTTACATCAGTGGCATCAATTGCTTTATCCTCGCTTAGATACAGATGCCGAGGAGACACTTCCGTACAGGTAGTATCTAATTAATGAAAAAAGAATTAGTATTTTATCAAAGACTTATAACTTTTCTGTGATTCAGGCATTTCATGGTGTGTAGACCAGAGGTAAGTCGCGATGAACTGCACCCAGAAGAGGGACAAGTACCAATGATTACATCTCTAGCCTGGAAGGATTTGTTAAATGAGAGAGGTCAGGTAGAGGATGATCTCGCTCTTCGTAAAGGAATATTTTTTGGTGGACTGGAACCTGCATTAAGAAAAATTGTTTGGCCTTTCCTTCTTCATTGTTATTCATACCAAAGTACCTATGAAGATAGAGAACAAATTGATGCCATTCGTAGACAGGAGTATGAAGAAATACAAAAACGTAGACTTAGTATGGGCCCGGAACAAGCAGAACATTTTTGGAGGAATGTGGTGTGTATCGTAGAAAAAGATGTAGTTCGTACTGACAGAGGAAACCCATATTATGCTGGGGAGGATAATCCAAATATTGAAATAATGAAGTATGTTTCTATAATAATAATTACTTAATTTTTAAGTTTATTATTAATATTATAATATCGCATTTTATCTTCTTTCAGAAATATTCTATTAAACTATGCAGTTTATAATTCTCGATTAGGATATACTCAAGGTATGTCTGATTTATTGGCTCCTTTATTGGCTGAACTTAATTCCGAAATCGAAGCATTCTGGTGCTTTGCTGGCTTAATGCAAAGATCTGTTGCCGTGTGTACGCCTACTGATGTAGATATGGACAGAAATTTGTGTTACTTAAGGGAATTAGTTAGAATAATGGTGCCAGATTTTTATGCACATCTTCAAAAACATACAGATGCCTTGGAACTTCTATTTTGTCATAGATGGATACTATTGTAAATACAAAGTTTTATAAGCATTTTAAAAGTTTATAATTGTATGTAGAATTATTTCTAGTAATATATATATATATATATACATTTTTTACAGATGTTTAAAACGTGAATTTCCTACTGAAGTAGCGTTAATAATGTGGGAAGCTTGTTGGGTAAATTATTTAACCGACCATTTTCATCTCTTTCTTTGCCTTGCCATAATGTGTGTTTACGCGGATGATGTGATAGCTCAAGATCTGAGAACGGATGAAATGCTATTGCATTTTAGTTCTTTAGCTATGTATATGGATGGAAATCTTATATTAAGAAAGGCAAGAGGCCTACTTCATCATTTTCGTCAGCTGGTACGTTTACCGTGCACATTAGCAGGACTCTGTCGACAATGCGGTCCAGGAATGTGGGATAGCACTCATGACCCCGTCATAGAATGTGTGGATCATAACGATGCACCTTGTCCATATTTGAATAATTATGAATAACGACCTAATTGAATGAAAATGAGAAAAGTATCCTATTGTTAAAGCTTTCAAATTTCTACGTTAACTAATCAAATTAAATGCTGCTCTGATGTAACATAAATAAGTTACATAAATCGCAGTTGATTAAATGTTGTGTGTAATAACAGATGTTAATGAAAGTAATATTTGACTCGCATATTGTTTGTACGAAGAAATTCTTAATCAATTTAATATCATGAACAAAAGTATATAGGTTTATATTATTAGGAATTTTATTTACGCAACTTTATAATTAATAAATGCTGACTCAAAAAAATATGGCAAATTAAGTTTGGTAATCAATAAGAAATGAAGGACATATCTTAAAATTTAACATTTATCGAAATTGAGTTCAATTTAAAATAGCTACAAAAGATTTTAATGGTAACATATCTACAACATCTGTAAAACAAAAATATTCTATATTAAATAATTAGATAGGTCTTCAAAAATTATAACGAGTTTTAGTCAAAAATCTGTAGTACAATTAAAGACTGACGACCAAAGAAGAATGGGGTATAAGTATAAGCACTTTAGTTTTAAAACCTCCAGACAAAAAGAAGCTTTTCCATTGAATAAACATCGTGCTGTTTATTTAACATATTGAAAATGTGCCATTTTTCAGCTTGGTACAAATTTCATAAGATGTGACTTGAAAATAAAGAAAATAAGAATCGAATTCGATATCAGCAAAAAAAAAATACAGAATAAAAATAAAATATAATTATCACATAAAAATTTATCATAGGTCTGTTTCAATTTCTTGGTCAATTAATGATACACATATTCACTTTGGGATATTCACTTATGCGATATTTTTAATATTTTTTGTACAAAACAAATTTTGATTTATTGTATATTATACATAATCTATTATCTTTCATTATATAATACCTTAAATTTTTGTTAAACATAACAGATCTATTGAAGTGTCTATTTGCTCAAATATTCCTTTTTCTTATTCTGATAACTCAAAGTATTTAGTCTAGTTTATTTGCTAGTCTATTTACTCACAAAAATATAAAATATAAAAGAAATGATTCATATTTCAAATTCTTTAATTTTTTTGTATAAAATAGATATGTTCCAGTGTAATGAATGTATACAAAAACAATGATTTGTATAATATCTTACAATTTAGGGAAACAAACTTTAATAGTCATAATCTATCGGGTTGTAAAGATGCAAATAAAATAATGCTTTTACTGTGCCACCTTATGTTGTTAAACTATTACAGAAAAATCTATTCGTGTTAAAATTTGTTCTGCTAAATATGATATACATGTAAGTATAAATATGAATAAATAGAAATATGTATGTACAGAATATATTAGAATACATTAGAATATATTATGTATGTACAGAATATAATTACGAATAACATTAATTATTTATTTGCTATTTGTGAATAACGAATAAATTCAGTTTATTTGTTACTTAAAATATATTTTCGCCGAACTATTTGCTGTAACTTTGCTGTTACCTTTGTCCGACATTTCTGTAAACATTCAAATGAAAAATCTTTTTTATAATATGCGATTGATGTCATTTAAACGTTAGAATGTTCAAAATCGATTAAAACATGTATAAAAGAAATTCACTTTCATAAAAATCAGTATTGCTTCAGTAGAGAGTAGTATTGAGAAACTAAGTAACATCGGTGACATAAATAAATATTTTATTATAATTTTGATAATATCAATTACTAGTATTCAAATTTTAAAACATGTACTTTTATTATATATCTTTTAAATTTAAAATATATATAATACAGCATATTAATTATCTTCATGTCGTATGCTTTAATAATATACACAATTTGATTATGAATCTTTTTAGTCGCAATTTAATCAGAAAACAGATAAAATTTATTATAAATATTGCGTGAAAATTATAAGTTGATACCTTTTTATAGTAAACGTCGCGTCCTTATCTTTGCTGCCAATGAAAAATTTTGAAAATTTGAATGTAAATGGGAATCACCTATAATTTGAGGCTTTAGAAAAATGTAATTGATCTTCATATATCCTCTACATGTTTACCTGTTAAAAAGCTAATGAAATTAAATCATATTTCCTTGATGAACTTAAACTTTTGTTTGAAAGATTTTTTCGTACAATAAGTTATTTTCGAGTAATTTGAAGTGATTAGATTTTCACTCCATATATATAAAAATAAATCAAAATAAATTTATATAATCAATTCTTTATTTTTTTGTTTACTCTTAGAAAATATATATATATTTATATATATATATATATATATTTGTATATATATTTCATGTTTTTACATATTACATTTTTGTACAGGTACACGGTATGAGAGGCATATTCTGAATACTTTGTTGGCAGTTATATATTATATACATATAAAAATATGTTCTGTGATATACAAATCAAATTTCTATAATCAACAACAATAGTCATTTAATCTGCCTAATTCTTTCTGTGCACATAAAGAATAAAGCACGCTAGAAAATTGTTAAAATAAGTTCTTTTTTTAATGAGATATACTGAATAGGCTTTCAATATTTTTAAATATCTATTTGTTGTACAAGTCTTCATATTAAGATATACCTTCATACCGTTTAAATAGTGGACAAAATATTATTAGTTGGCCACTAAATATCACTTATTTGAAAGACATTTATGTACAGTAAAAACTGTATCAAGAGACATATTCTCTACTAAATAAAAATATATAAAAGATAAACAATGTATTATACAAAAGTTTACAACTTAAATTAAGCTTATTCATTTGGCTTGTACAAGATTAATCCTGACTTGTGCCAGTGTATTGTCAGTTTACTGTGACACATTGTGTCATAATGTATTCTTATTATCATTATTAACCATATTTTCTTTCATGGAAATTGATAAAATTGATAATGGCGCCAAAGTATGAAAATAAAATGAAGGTATCTTATTATCAATGACAATTATTCAATTGTTGTACCTTCTATAATTATTCTATCACATATTTTAAATTTTAAATAATAATTATTTGCTGTTACCTTAAAGGCATTTTTTCATTTTTTCAACTTAGAGTTATTATTGAAAGTTTTATATATTCTAAATATAATTTCAATTTCAGCTTTAAAATCAGTAGTATCACAATTTTCTTTCTATATATTGCAAATAATTAATTTCAAGTCCAATGATATTATTTCAGATATGCTCTGGATTTTTTAAATCTTAAAATAATTATGAGTCATTATATAACCTTTTTCTTTTTTTTTACATTCTTGATTCAATATTTTAAGAATCTTTCATCCTAAAGGTACGCTTAAAGAATAGAAATGAATTTGTACAAAATTGACTGATACTAAAATCATGCAAGCAATAGCCCAAACTATAACAAAAATGAGCCAACAATTACTGGAAAATGGACTTGCAAATTTATTAACAACACCAAGACCTATAAGTTTATTTGTCTTTTGTCTAGCATAATATACCAAAAATGTTGGAATCAAATATTGAATTCCTGCTCCAGCATATGATCCCGTAATTCCTACCAATATCGATAAATCTTTGGTACTCATAGCAATCATATATGGAGGCAGTATTGCTAGTATTGGGAAGACAATTTTACGAAGACAAAAATAAGATGTATCTTCGTTGAGGAACAATGATTGCAAATTATTTCTAAGGGTGATAGCTATGATAGGAAAACTCGTACTCAAAGTAAATACTGGAAAGAGTGATAAGAAATATTCTATAAGAATAATAAAAATATTGTTACTTTCGGAACAATCTCCAGATCCACGAGGACTAAAATCTAAAGTGTAAAGATCGTCCAAATGTTCAAAAGCGAATGCTCCAGTTAGTGCCAGTAAGAGATAAAAAAATGCTATTAATAAATAATCCAATGCCAAAAATCGAGTTAAAGTAGACTTATTTGCAATTGGAGCGACCAACGCAGGTAAAGAATGATGACACATAAATGAATAAATGCAAGCACCAAATAAAGTAGGTATACCTGAAATACACATATATAACAACTTTATTTCAAATACTGAAAAAGTATATATATTACAATTATATGAATGAACTTACCCATGATATTTGCAGCTGGAGGATTTCCTTGTGCACCATGAATGATTAAATTTTTCAAAGCATATACAATCATGATAGTGAATGCAAGCCATCGCATTCCTGAAGTTAACAATTGAAGATATTTAGTCTTTTGTATATTAAAGAATACAAAAGGACCAAGTAATAATATAAATATACTCTGAAAAACATATTGAAAACATACTATATGAGAAAATACGTAATTGTTAAAATAAATATTGATATCTCTATGTGCATATACATACAAGAAATATCCTATATGCATCTGATCGATCCAGAGCAAATTCTTTCCAACACAGTGCAGTATCTGGTATTGTAGAGTTGCATGTAAAATTTTCTGGTTGATAAGTGCAAATGACATCAGCTAAAGTTTTTGCAACAGCTGCTCCATATATGCTTAGATCTCCATAAAGATATATAGCAAAACATAAATAGAATAGAGTTATACCAAACTTGTTAAAAAAAATTGATGCCATTTGCCCCATTTCTATTTTATCACGTATTACATAATATCGATATGTAATGTCTGCACGATCAGGGCTAGTTGAAAATGGCATAACAAGAGGGGTATCTTCAGAATCTGAATTTGAAGGACCAGATTCGCCTAATGTTTGAAGCACCTAAAATTAGGATGTAACATAAAATAAATCATATTTTAACTAAAAACGATCCCAAATATAGTTAACAAAAGAGAGATGTACAATCTATTCTATGTAAAAAAAAAAAAGAAAATATAAAATGCTACTAAAGAGAAAACTTATCATAGGGAAAGCACGAGCATAGAAAAAAATCTAAGAACCTCAGACTCTGTTTCGTTGAAAGATGAATCCTGAGAGAAACATATACGTTTTCGATGTTGAATGTGTCGCCATGCTACTATAGCATTGGCAGATGCCATTACCTCGATCACAAATGTAACAGTGATAAAACTATGAAAACAAAACAACGTGCAATTAAGTTTTAAAACTGATTGATTGAAGTATATAGGCTACATTGACATACCTTATAAATGCTAGTATTAAAATTACACTTAATCCAAGAGCCCATCCTGCTTGAGTAAAAACAGCTGGTAATGTTAAAGCTCCTGTTCCAACAATTAAATTAAAAACGTATATAAGCCCAACCTGAAACGCATATTAATAACAGAATTTTATATACGCATATAGTCTTTATAGAATGACACTAAGTAGTTCATTTGACAACCGAGAAAAGTTTTGTTTATAGTTAAAAATTATGCAACGTAGTGTGTCAAATTCGAATGTCATTACGAAATTCATAGGTTATATATAAACTTACCCACGTCGAATATTGATCACTCGAATTTTGCTCGGGCATTCTGATTCAAGTTAGAGATTCAAACGAATCAGTCTACTCGAGCCGATTTGTGTTGCTGTCATACACGTCATTGACTCAAGTATCGCTTTGTACTTTTCCAGTGATGACTCGAGAGCAACTACGCTAAGGACACGCGAAATCTCAACAAAAAGTCTCGCTCTTAATCTAACATCTATTTATTTCGAATTTAATATTCCAATGAATATTTTTGAATTAAGTATTTACTGTGCAAAAGATGCACCGATCGAAGTTTAAATTTAAATTCATATCAAGTTTATCCACTTTAACAATGTGCGCGGTGTTCGATTGTAAATCAAGTGTATTGTGCTGCCATCTAATCGCAATTTAAAGATGATCGTTAAATATGAATACATAATGCTGTTACACATTATAATTTTATGCCCTTGCAATTATCATACATGTATTGTATTCTAATATCGTTTAGCATATAAATTTTGTTTAATTAACAGACCATTAATTGACATGGCGATTTTATTAAAAAACTGATACATAATCATGAAAAACGATTAAAAAAGAATTTCATTTTACAAATAAGCAATCACTTGCTTTTCATTATCTGAAGATTGAGTCGAATTATTAAATACAATATACTAACAAAATGTCTATTAAATTTTAAGTAAGATTCGAAGACTCTAAATAATGGCATTTTTACAAGGAGTAACAGATACCACTTCATTAAAAATAATTTTTATTCGACTGAAAATATAAACCTAATTCTTAGAGTAATATAAATTTTTACCACAAATCTTACGTTACAATAATGAATAACGCCAAATAGTACAAAAGCTACGTTGTATATAAAACTACAGGAATTCATGTTAAATAAAACAAGTGATGATCAATTTCTTTCTCTTTTTTTTCAGTTCAGATTAACTACGATGTACTGGATTGGAGATCAAGGACACAATATCCAGTAGAGGGTATTGGATAACTGCAACCTTAAAAACACAAAAGTCAAAGCAATAATGTTTTTAAGAGTTTTATTTTATAATCCCATAAGTCTAAAGTAGTCTTTAAGATGTGTATGTGAATGGTCTTGCACATTACAATGGGAATAAATTATAATACTTTGGCTACGCTTGCGGGGTCGAAACCGTGTCTTTTTTAATTTTATTCGTTTGAGCGAGCGTTTGTAGGATACTTTTTCTGGGTCAGCGGTCTCCCCCATTATATTTGGAGAAAAAA
>NW_025109974.1:77601-122608 GCF_011392965.1 Frieseomelitta varia
TTCAGCCGTGGTTGTAAAGGAGTATCCTCTTTCCGTGAGGATCTTCATGAGGTAGTCAGTTAAATCACGGCCAGCCAAGTCCAAACGAAGAATAGCGTGAGGCAAAGCGTATCCTTCGTAGATTGGTACAGTGTGGGAAACGCCGTCACCCGAATCTAATACAATACCGGTAGTACGTCCAGAAGCATATAGCGAAAGTACGGCTTGAATGGCGACATACATAGCGGGGGTATTGAACGTTTCGAACATAATCTGTGTCATCTTCTCGCGGTTGGCCTTTGGATTAAGAGGTGCCTCGGTAAGAAGTACTGGATGTTCCTCAGGAGCCACTCGGAGTTCATTGTAGAACGTATGATGCCAGATCTTCTCCATATCGTCCCAGTTGGTGACAATACCGTGCTCAATTGGGTATTTCAAGGTAAGAATACCTCTCTTTGATTGGGCCTCGTCGCCAACATAGGAATCCTTCTGTCCCATGCCAACCATAACACCCTGGTGGCGTGGTCTTCCAACGATAGATGGGAAAACGGCGCGTGGAGCGTCGTCTCCGGCAAAACCGGCCTTGCACATACCGGAGCCATTGTCAACTACGAGTGCAGCAACTTCTTCGTCAGACATGTTTGGTTTATTAATTTATCTGCAAGAAATAACAAAAATATCAGCTATTTGCGTATGATTTCTTTTTTTTCGAAATTGTGCAATGTTTTATTATATCATTCGTCGACTGAATTAACGGATACCAAGTCAAAAGATAATATAAATTTTAATGCAAGTTGTTCTATAATTTTATATCTTGTACGTTTTCTTTTTTTATATTTACATTACAAATTTCTTCAGAACTTGAAATTTTCTTTTTTCCAAAAGAAAATTTCGATTTTATATAAAAATTATTATTAAACACAACATAAAAAGTCTAACACTCAACGAATTGATCATTTATATGAATACTTTAAAATACTTTGAATACAGATTTGTAATTTAAAACATAATTTTTGCGATATTGATATAAAGTGCAAGAACGAATCAACATTCAATCATTGCTCAATTTTGTTTTAAATAAATAATAAAAGTTAGATTAGATTATTAGAAATACATCGTAAATGTGTCACTGTTTAACGAAGATAATAAATTATAAAATAGTATGTGCTATGAAATAACATTTTAAATATTTCAAGATGGCGCTCAGAGACACGTACTGACAGAAACACGTTGCATTATTATAATGAAAATTAAATATAAACGGAACATTCATTAAACATAGAGACAAATATACTCTACTTCATTTATACAAGAGAAATATCTTTAAAAAATCAGTAACCAAAAAATTCCGGTGTTCTATAAACCGCCGTTAACTAAAACCGCACCCTGCCCCGCCCTTCCCCGGCATTGAACGGTCAATATCCGACACATTTTCAGAGTTCTTACAACACATTACGGATATAGAAAATTGAATGCAACCTTTACTCAATTACTCCGAACTTGGCAAAACTATCCTTACTCCAATATTTTACGGTCTTGCAATACTTTGAACGTATTTTTCTATAGAAATCGATATCTTTTTGCGAAAAGAATTTCTTTCGTCGATATACCGATACTTGTTTTACAATTTTATTAAAAAACGACCACTATTCTACGGTATAATTAATAAGAGACAATCACAAACACAATAAATACGACACAATTTATTTCATAAAGCTCGGCACTATCCACTTCTCGATTTGGAAATCCACGGACGTGTAAAGGATTCGTCGATCAATTATTCGCCCACGCACAAATATTTACTCGGTTACACTGAGATTTTAAAATTCGCTCGGACCCCTGATCGTACAATGTTATCTATCACTGAACTCAGCATTGGATGACTTACGTTTTTTATTTTGTATAAAAAAAAGTTATGTACAAGATAGGGAGAGCTCGGTATCTTTGGATGTGGCACCGCTGCACAACCGGCCGATCTAGCACCAAACACAGACTGTAGCTGACAGCCGGCTTGCAGTTATTATATGAACAGAGTCGTTGTTCGGAGTCCCCACTACTAAGCAATCGGCCAATAAAGGTAGGACACCCTCAGCCAATCCTGGCTTTCTTTACCATATATGGAAGTGCTCTGCCACGGAGGGGTTACCCCCTCTGTCCCTTCATCCGCCCCTCTCTCGCGATTTGAAGTGTGTCTCACCACCCTTCGTGAATGTATCCGCCAAATTGACCGAACCGCACATCTCCGATCTTGCCGATCCTTCCCTCCCTCGCCTCGCGATGCATAAGTTCTGTTCCGATCATATTCAATGTCAGTCGACATTTTTTACACGTTCAAATAATTATCTCTGACAATTTTCTTTTCTTTTTTAAATACGATTTCGGTAATTCTACTTTTCAAATACGAGAGCCTCGTGCACATGAAATTTTCAAACATCACAATCTACATGCTTGAATACTAACTTCATAACTATTATGAGGTATTTCTAAGAATAGTTACTAACTATTAATCGCTAAATATCAAACTTATCACACATTTCTCATTACATTTTCTAACAGATAGATTTTACATATTAATGTTACCTCGCTAAGTAAATGTGTAAATGTGGACTATGGATTCAAATATAAGGCTATTATTTTATATGGGCTCTTGGAAACAGTTATTATTAACTTAGAACAGCGACGAGTACGAATATTCAAATATAGAGTAATATACACAGGAAATAGGCATATTATAATAAGGCATTTTCTACACTTCAGCATTCTCAGATTCTCCGACTAATGACAGATTTACTCGTGCTACGAGCAAGCGTTAATCGAAGGTTAGTGCTGCAACATCCTAACTACAGGGTACTACTATTAATAAACGCGACCACGTCGCGACCACCTGCCCTTGCAGTGCGTATACGTCAGGAACCACTTGAGAACGACAACCTGTCGGATCGTCCCGGTACACTCTCCGATTCTCAAGATAACATTTGCAAAAAGAGGAATTGCCCAGAGAAATAAAAGTTGCGTCGGCAAACGATGTATGCGAGAAACAGAGAGAGCAACGCCCTGCCATCATGGCTGCTTACAAACCGGCGTTTGTCCCCGATCTTTTTCGCCGGTGAAATTGTGATAGATCGCCGTGAAACTCGCTAAATTAACAACAATGTTGAACGTAATATGCCAAATGATACAGTACTCACCTTTTAGAATTGGATGTAACCAACAAAGTACTCGATCGTTGATCGGCAGAGACACCGCAAGAGTACTATCGGCACGACGAAACGAGACTCGAGAGCCGCGAGTTGCGAACACTGTGAGCAAGATCGTGGCCGGTACCGTGACATGTGGACTCTCCCGAAAGGTATGGTCGGCATACACGTTGCAAATGTTCCACATTACCGGACATGTTCTCTGCTTTTTCCCTCTTATTTTTCAAATTTGTAGCCAGTGTGTCGCCGACGGAACGACGAAAGTCTGAAAATTAAGAAATTCGACGACCACCTGTTTATTTTAAAATCATATTATTTAATATCGTCGTACGAGTACACCCCTGTTTCAAAATGGATTCGTCCAGCCGGCTTCCCCCACTACCTCGATTCACAGCTCTTGCCATATATGGGCATAAAACGAAAGCGGCTCGCTGATTGGTCGGTTGGCCGGCTGCCGGCTAGATTCTCCAAATGCCGCTTCAAACTGTACGATACGGGGAGCATAATGCCTTCTGGAAGCGTACACTAGCGTGTAAGGGCTTTCCTGACTAACCGTCAGAGCTGTTTGTGGTAGTGAACATATCAATATATGCGAAGATTACCACGTTCTTTATATATGTATGTGTACTAGCGACCAGTACCGGCAGTAGGTATGAGTCAGAAAAAGTTTTGTTATATATGTATGTATGTTCTCCGAAATGGTCAATATTTTTGTTTTACTTAATGGAAGGCGAAACAGTTGTCATTAAGACTTAATGATTCTCCAGTCATCTGCAATCTTTCACAAGACAGGAAACACATTGTTAACCCCGTCCGACTTTTCGACTCAGTTGTATTTCTGAATCGTTAAAAGATTTCTTAATGTACTCGATTTCTTGCTTCAATTTCATGCTGATTTCTTCTCTTAAGTGTTAAAAATCTATCTTTTTGCGTAGGATGATTAAAACAATCGCCAGTAGAAATCGTACATATTTCCTTCGGATTGCATAGTCATATGTGTACATGTACGTACGTATATTGATAATAGAATCACTATATCTTCACGCTAGATTCTCCAATCAGGAAATAGAATGTATTTGAAGAAAGAAAATCTTCGAATGAAGAGAGGTAATGAATTTACTTTCTTCTATAATTTAATAAAATAATGTTCTACCTTTATAATGAGATGGGGCAATTTGATGTTTGCAGAAAGTCATCGATAATTTATTCCTGTAAAGATTCAGTCAATTTGTATGTAACATCAACACACATTAATGACTCATATCAGTGTGAATATCAGGTTTAGTATTTGCTTTTCTTTTTTTTCAAATATTGTGCCAGAAGAAAACATAATTCGTAAGATAGATTTAGAGAGTCAGTGGGTCAGATTCGATTATTTATGCACATTGATTGTTCAGATTTCGTTTTATAATAGGACAACTATTATCTATTTAAAATTCAATGTGCTTTCCAAGAATTATAAGATAGACTGCAAGTAATTAAATGAAGTCGATGATCGCCCACCCACTTATCGCGTGTATGTATCATCTCGGTCGCCTTTTTCATACGGCAGAAGCTAAAAATAGACTCAAGGGCGCGGATAAGGGTGCACTGGACTACTACCACGTCACGTAAGCCCTACGCTTCGGCCCTATTTTCTATATATGTGCCGTCCGACGAAAGGCAGCATGGTATGTATGAGTGCAGTGTCTGCTTCAAAATCGATACGAGTGTTCGTGCACTCTACAGTGGCAGATCGTGCCTGTGAACGGAAACCACGTGGTGATGAAAACGTCAAAGTACGACCGATATGTCGTATGTTACTTTCTCATTAAATATTTTGTAATTAACGTATCTGTCAGCCATGATTGTCATTGATAAAACATGTCAATTAAGAAGGAAAGTATTTACAAAGAAATTAACTGACAGAAACATTGATACGTACTTCTATTTAGTTTGTTATGTATTGTCCGTATTTAAATTGATATATTTGAAATTTTTTTAAAAACATTTTTCTAAAATTGGTTAATTCGTATTAACAGAATTACTCTGACCTTAATATCTTGCAAGAGATATGTGTAAAACATATTATTATTGTTGAAGGAATTAAACTTGGACATTACGAAAAATATGGTCGTAAAAAACAGGACAGTTTTATAAATACACCTGTCACGTTCCTTCGTCGAAATAGTAACTCGATGACATAGTCGGTGAATCATTTGTGCCTAATAAGAAATCGTTTCGGGTTATGCACTCGGTCCTCTATGAGGACATGTCAAATTCTATTCTTGATTTTGTTATTAATCTCACGGGGATTTTTAGGGGATATATTTGAAATGATACATCTTCAATGTACTTCTACTTGAGATAAGTGTGAAATTTAAACATGTATCACTAACGTACTAGATCAGCGGGATTGTTCACCAGTCTAACCTAACCTCGAAATATTGAAGCCGGTGCGGCGTCGCATGCACGCAGCATCTTTATGTCAATTCCCTATAATTTCATCCTTTTAACTCTTCAGGTTTTTAGTAGGAAATATGTTACTTTATTCAAGTAGATATTAAAAGACAACACGCCGGTAACTATGGAAATCATTTCCATCGATTATACAAAGTACAAGGTGATTATATATGTACGTATGTAATACAAGCCACACAAAAGTCAAACTACATTTTTCGTAAATTTCTTAATCTTAATATCAGATTAATGTTTAATTTTCTAGAAGTCAAATGATTAAGCTTCGATTGAGGAGTTTGTTTCTGCGATTGATCGGATTGATGCCAAAAGACAGTTTCTATACGTTACGTGATTACAGTATGAAAAAACGATGTATTTACGGTTAATAAAGTAAGTAAAAAGCTTCGTATCACTATACGTTACAACACCACGTGATAATGTCAACCTTTACTGTTCCAATCGGGATCACATGACGCCCGTCTCTATTTACTTTCTTCGTTATCGTAGCAAGCCCGCAATAGGAAGAATTAAATTCAAGTAAGGTGGAGATGCATTGTGGGCGGCCTGAAAACCCAATGGTCCGCAAAGCCTCGACCTTGCTTACCAAATAAGGTCCCGTTCAAGGTCTTCGAGGCCTTGCGTAAGGCTCCAGCTGTGCCATCGGCATAACGATTAACCGATTATGTCCACGCTTTAGTCATCGGCCGTTTTCAGTGAAAGTGTTTGGCTGCAATTCTCACTAGAAGATCAGCTTATTTTACTACACTGTATTTCCTTTATCACCGTGAGATCCCTGATTTCGTTCTGTGGAAAGTTCGAATTGGGCGTGTCTGCCCTACACGGACACGTGCTGTAGGTAACGTCTGGCTCCAGTCGTGCAGTGCCACCGAAATCAATACGGAATGCGACGGTAAGTTCAACGCACCCACCCAGAAGAGTGCTTAAGGTTCTTTCTCATCGGACTAGCCGCGTACACTCGGTCCAGACAGTGAAACTATCGGGAATCAATCACCCGTAACGAGGTCAAAGACCTTGTACAACACGTTTTTCACCAATCGAGAATATCAGGTAATATCGGACTTGAGAAAAAATTGGAAGCTGAAAAGGAAGATTAAAAATAATTGTATGAATTTCTTTTAAATAGATTTGCTTACTCGTCGGAAATTTTTGATGAAATTTATAATGAAATTTATAATGAGATTGGCTCATGATTTTTATATGTAATTATTCTTTTGCACGTTGGTTGACTTAATTAATATCATTGATTTGTAAATGACAGATAATGAGGGAATTAAGTGTATCAAGTTTTTCCAGAGGTTTGCCGCGTTCGCAAATGTCCATTTTAATAAGAAGATTACACGTTGTAGAATTCCGTAGTGCGATAATTTAATATTGTGAGATTAGTACAAGTTATCTAAATCTTGATAATTCTCGAGGGGTGATACAGGCGGAAGATTTTTCAAGTAGTAGGTACTTTAATTCCCTTTGAATTGCATGTAACACGTACTTCACCGATGCTTCTTTACTTTCCCTTGGTAAGAACAAAAGAAATCCCTCTTACGTACTTCTGTTCTCCTCAAGGTACAACCAAGTGGCTGTTCACGCGTAATACCTGAATTGTCCTTAAGTAGAAGGTAAAAGATTCCATTGAACTGAATTAAGGAATCATGATACATCTTGTATCATGATTCCTTAATTCATTTCGAGGGAAAATGTACGATCAAATTTTAAGTTTATTTCCATCCTTAAGAGTCGAAATTTTACTTATATACAACAATAATAAATTGATAAGATATGATGGATTTATTGGAATTGTATCTAGAAACTATTGTGCTGAAAAGATAAATTATCGTTTAGAACAATGTCTATTCCACATAGAAGAGGTAATTAAATCTAATAGCTTGGGTGTTGTTTAAAATTTTCAGATATAGTTATGCTTGGCTAATTTTTATTCTCCAGGTTCACACATCTGCTGTGATGATAATTTGCAACTATGCTTAAGTAAGAGATAATTGTGTACGTGATTAATTTCTAGTCGTAGTAACAGTCCTCATTGGCGATTGCCAGCCATGCGAGGAATCCGGGCAGAAACGCGCGATAATACGCGATCACTATATTTAGTGTTGACTTTAGTGTCTCGTCAGATCGAGAAACAGTGACGTCTGCGCAGCTGACGATAAAGAGAACGATAATAGTTCGTGTATAGAAATCATACAACTTGTTATTCGCGTACTCGCGACTTGAAATTCTGTTTAAAAGATTCGTCGATGATTCAAACTACACACATCGATTTTACATTCGATAACGATTCATCTCGTACTCAGAATACGTTGTTATTCATTCATCGCGTATAATACTTTTACTGCACGAGACATTCATAATCACAAGAAGGAAATAATTGAAAATAAGAAATTTCATTTTTTAGTTATATACATTTAGCTACGTAGTTAGGAATGTAGTTACTCAATTTATCGTGAACTTTAAAGATACCGTCATTTAGATTTTTAGCGACTTTTCTTCGAGTAATTAAAAAAAAAAGAAAGATATAATCGATTGTAATACTTTTTTAAATGAAATTTTGATACGCCGTGTTACTGTAAGAGTGATGGAAGTTAGTAAGTTAGAATGGTTGATAATTCCTGTAGAAATCATACTTCAACTTTTTTTTGTCTGTAGATATTTTTAATGAGTTTGGATAAGATAGAAATCATCAATTCTGTATCTCATAATTTATCAGGTTTTTCCGCACAAAGTTCCCCCATCGCAAATTGATAGTGAAAAATCACATTTCGAAAAATATCCCAGATATTCGCGCAAGAATATTTCATTAGCATTCGAAAATTCAAGGTTAAAGTTTGCAGTTTTTAAAAAATTCACGTTCGAATAAATTAAAATTTCGTCTTAACGTGAAAGTTGAACGGCTTTGGAATTGAGTTTCTAGAACCATAGAGAATTTTAATCCGAATATTCTCAATGCGATGGCCATGGATTCGAAGGAAAGATGAATTCGTCAATGCCAGTAGGAAGTACATATGTATGTATGTACTTGAGAGTTGCAAAGAAGACTAACGAGACGGGCACCGAGATTGTTACACGAGTTCGTTTGTTTTTACAGTAGTACTTTCGACCGATAGATGTTCTTATATTTAAGAATGCATTGAACTATCAAAAACGATCGATCAGACCCGCGTTCCTGTCGTTCGTCTTCTTTCCAGCTCCGCATTACGCATTATTTTTGCCGCGTCGTGAATCGTCGAATCGAAGGTAAGAATGACGACTCGACCATTCCACTCTAGCTGGCACGCAAGATCTGCGGTCTTCGGCTCTGACGAGTGACGTTTGAGATTCTTGGGATCTGACCTTGCACACGCGACTGACCCAGAACAGGTAGACAACCGGTAAAACGTATGTGTTCACATACGTCGCCAGGCTGTTGCTTACGTTCTTGACTCCGTTTTCTTGCGCGTATCTGCGTGCGTCCGCGAGAAGTCAAGGATTTGGAACACGGCCGTGGGTCGCTAGAATTACCAAAAACGATGGCTTCGTCCTTCCGCTTATTCAAATAGCCGCGCGGAGACTTTTTGCGAGACTACGATCTGCGGGACTTTGAATGGTTACGTTTGAAAATCAGGATAGACGTGATAGATTGTTGTTAATAGATTGTTGTTAATTGAAAGAATTGCTGCAACAAGGAGGTAGCTTCAGCCTTGAATAATTTTGGTAAATCAACGTGAAATGAAAATAAATTTATGGTCAACCATAGTAAACATTTACTTAGAGCTAGCATATTAAAAATGAAATATTGCAAGATATTTTAAAAATATGTAAAAAGATGGAGCTGTCTCTTTCTTGTTACGATCTTTTCGATTCTTTCATTTTAATGCCGCTTTGATTAAATTTTATTAAGATATTTATGTCAGATTCAAAAATATCACAATGATAATATTCAGTATTTACGGTATCAGAAGATATTTAATTATGGAAAATTGACAAAAATTTGTTCTTCTTTTCTTTCAAATTTAGGACGAAACATTGAATCAATGAAGGAAGGAAATTCGAAGAAATGACAGACAATACGAAATTCCTGAGATTGATTTATTCGAATGATTTCAGAAATCGTTCTTGGAAGCCTGGCGCTGATGTTCGCCAGGAAACAATAAGCAAGGAAGAGCAATGCATCGCGTTATTACGAAACAACGAGCATGAAACACGAAAGCATAATACATCAATCATTCGCGAAAGTTAATATTCCTTGCACTACTGATTTTAAACGAGTATACATATATATACACGTAAGCGCGGAACGCCTATGCTCGAGCATTGTGTGAAGATTAAACAAATAAAATTATTATAATGAATATATCGTGTCATAATGAACGTGCTATAAAGGAAGATGTTCCTTCTGGTAATTATCGTTAACATGATACAATTATTTTATACTTTAGTATAATAACATGTTAATTATATAATATTATTTTTAATAATACAGAAAAAGTGATTAATTTTGGTTTCTCGATTGCAGGCATTTATTTAAAATTTTTAGAACATCTAAAATATCATGCCTATATCTTTTGAACCAAGGAAAGCTAGATACTAAGATCAAATTATAATCGAAACTATGTAACAATAACAGTCCGTATATGATAATAGAGTTATCTGTAATAACAATAACAATTTAAATGTATATATTTTTGAAATACAAGGAACACGTACAAGGTACTTCAATTTCTCAGAGTGTAGCTTCTTAGTCTTAGTTTATATTTTCTTGTTTGTTTCTTAATATTTATTTGATACATGTTTATACATTTCAGTTAGTTCTCCAAGCTACACCGAACACGTTAATAAAACACGCACACGTTGCTTTTTCACTGTGAAGTTACTCCGCCACACATTAAATATATTCCGGCTATTTTCCTCGTTACCGTTGGTGTCGAGTTTTGCGGTGAAACGACAGTCGACTATCGCTCTCGATTTGCTTCTTTTCAAGAAACTTATACGCTCCGCTGAGACATACCCAGCTTGAAAACTGGGAGACATCTCCGTTTACCGGCACAAACGAACTGTCGTCGTACTAATTTCTTCGCGCTTCTGCCTCCTCTCATCTATTTTCTGCTCTACTTTCTATCGACGACGCGACGGAAGAATATTTCCATTGCGTCGTTCGATTTTTCGAAATTACAATCTCTCGTCAGTCGTCCTGCTGACAACTATCTGATGAAAGTCGTCGAAGCAAAAAGCCGAAACGATCGACGTCCGCTTTCTGTTCTCACAGTGGCCATTGTAAACGGCCTAAGAGATTCGAGGAAAAGTGTAATCTCCCGAAGAGAGCTTCTGTAATGGAAAGAAATTACTCACTCGAAGAGTTCCCGTTGGTTATAGTTTCCACATTTTCTACCTGTATGTTGTCCTTATGTATACGTTAGGCCAAGTGCACTAGTCTCAATGCATATGAAAGTGGAACAGCTGTATAGCTGGATATGTTGTCTAGATGGCAAGACGACGACCGGTGTCCTTGTTCAGAGAAGCAAGGTCTTGCCTTATCTGTGCAACTTTGGAGCTTGTTAGCTATCCATGTACATAAGTAGCTCAACCGGTCCCCTCATTTGCCATTCATAGAAATATTCAGTCTTAATGGCCTACAGTATCGTCCTCATACTTTGACCTTTTTGAAATTGACTTGTATATCATTGAGAATTGAAAAACAATCAGTTGGTTGAAATACGATGGTAGTATATCTATAACGATTACATGCATTTTATACAGCAACGACGGTAATAGTTAAGATTATGTGGATTTAGTAGTTAGCAAAAAGATATTTTTATTTGGTTTTTAGAATCAAGCATGTCTCCATTATGCCAGTCATAATTGTTTTATTGAACTTTGAATATGTTCTTCATCGTTATTGGCTCACAATCAGTTATGCTCTTCACTCTATGTCCTTATTATCCCAGTCAAAATTAATTAATGTGGTATTACTCTTTTATATAAAATTTCACAAATTTATTTTTAGAAAACTTGTATCTTCGACCTAGTATATCTTTATATGATTCTAATGTAAGTATCTTCAGTGACATCGCTGCTACGAGTTTTTATATGTGTGTCACATGGGGGAGGTCCAAATTAATCGGAAGCGATCCTGAACGTTCCAGAGTAATGCTCACATGCGTTGCAGTTGATTACAATTAGCTCACCCTATACATGTGAGAGTTCTCTCTATCAGTGTAGTCATGCGTGGACACTATGTAGGTCATCTCTTCCAGTTAACTGCATCTTCTTTGACAGTGTCAACTACTTTCGAATTTTCAAATCATTCTCTTTCCTCTTTTTTTTTTTTTTTGCATATTTAGAGATGCGAATATCTTTTCAACAACCGCTAATAACACATTTGTTGGGCAACATTATTCTACGTATTAACTTTTATATTCTATAATATTTTTAATTTTTTGGAAATTAAATTAAAGGCTACGTCGAATCGAATTGTAAAGCGATTATATCACTTCTACTGGGCTCTACTCGCTGTAAATAAAAATTCAAGAAGCATTCGTAGTTATAAATAGCCATTTCCGCTTCGTCAGGCAGACAGGATCGATGGACTCTTCAGCTTCGTCGAAGGACGAGTCACCTCGAGGACCTTCTTACTTTCTATGCATTTCGAATCGTACGAAGAGGCGCATTCGAATTTAACTCGCCCGTATCTTACAAGGTACTTGGAGAGTATTAACAAAGAACTTAAAGAACTTCTTTTAATTCTTTTTGTCAAGATTATATCTTCCTAAAAATCATATTTTTGCTACAAAATTTAAATTCAAGCTTCACCATGTTCGAGTTCTCCTCTTTATCGAGAAAATTTTCAAATAAATCTCGTCTAAGGTATTATAGAGCTGTTTTAGTTTCTCTGAAAGTCTGACGTTTCAAACGTCGAAATTTCAAACGTTGATAACTTGACAAGCAAAAACCTAGAGCTCTTTCAAGTATCTTGAAAGTCTAGAATAGAAAAAAACATTTATCTTAGATATTTTATAAATAAGTCTAATCTTCTTTTTTTACGTCGCAATATAGTAAATAAGAATGAAATAGTAAAATGACGGAACTTCATTGTCATTGTTGTAATATATTTTCAATTTTCCAAGCAAGCACGAACTGAATAAGAGAAATCATTTTTCAGGCTTGAGCGATTTTCGACTTCATCGCGAGCTTGGGGTCTAATACACACTCCCCGCTCCCATTCATTCCATGCGGCCTCGTAATCGGCGGACGATTGTCGTCGTGGCAAAAAATCGGGTTGAATGAAACTGGAACGGAGTGCACGTTCGTTAAGTCGACAGGCAAAAACTACCGGATGAATGGCTGGATACTGTGCGCAAGGCATCCTTCTCGAGTAGGACGGGGGCCGAGGGACTTCGCAGACGAAGAAAGAAAGGCAGTAGGCTCGTACCTGGTAACTTCAAGACCCTTCGCCTATGGAAACTTGAATTTGTACGATTTCCGAGCAATCATCCATATCTTCATCGTCTAGTTAACTTACATACTGTTTAAGGTAAGTGAGGGAAATCGTATTCAACTTCAATCAACGTCACATCATTTACATAATACTCCATTCGTTTGTACCAAGTTTCAATCAACACTCGATAAAACGAACTCTTACTGGTTCAATCCATTTGTTTGCATCTGAATTCCAATTATGTGAACAAAAAGTGAAGAAAAGCAAAGAGGAGAGTCAGTCAGAGTCCTGTTATATTATATGAATTCCAATTATATAAATTATCTGTCCTCCGACAAAGACTCAGATAAGCCAAATTCTACCGTACGTTTATGGGCTTTAGTTAATCGACAAGGTCTTTATTTTATAATGTAATTTTCTATTTTAGGATAAGGCAAGATGTCCCACGAAAAAAGAGGATCATGAAATTTTGAAATTTTTCTTCTTTAAATTTGAATTAAATTACTGAGCGTCAGACTGAGCATTTTAAAATTAACTTCGAATGAATTTTCATGGTGAAACATGGAAGTGAAAGTGAAATTTCGATCGGATGTGTTAGCGAATAATGGGTGTGGTCATAATAGTCCTTGCTGTTGTATGGTCTTTGCTTTTATCCAAATTAGGCGTGTATCGTCTCGTCTGCGAGTGGAGAGACAAATAAAGAAAAATAATACGAGGATATATTTATCTATGAACATAATGTGCCGACTAACTTAAACTTAAGAGCAGAGATAAGAACAGTTTCAGCTTCACTAATTAGTTGTTTGAACATTTTCTGATTTTTATAAAATATTTATTAAACAAAAGCGTGTTTGTGAATGTAGTTTATCATATATAATACAATGAAGGCACGTTTGTGTTTTACATCAATCATTTTACCAAATTTGGAAATGTTCAAGTATGATAAATGGCAATATTTGTACTTTGAACTTTCTATCTAAGATCAAAATCAACCATTTTGAAACATGTTGCAATATCTGATTTAATACCATTGTATCGTAGCAAATGATATAGCAATTTTCAAGATAGTAACTGAAATTTATTTTTCTGCGAAATTTATGTTTAAAATGTTACTTAAGCTGTTAGTTATGCAAACTAACTTTTAACTCTACAACTATTTCTCTGACGTGCAGAAATTTGATTTAAATTTAAAAGAGAAAATTCAAAACTGTATGTTTATATATTTCTATTATTTTTTAAGTTTAGCTTTTCAAGTACAAAGTTTAGCTTTTGACTTTTGTAAGAACATGTACATTATCTTGATATACGTCATAACAAAAACCTGACTAGCTATCAAAGTTGATAGAGAGAGACTTTTATTTTGATTCTTTTATTCCTGTAAGCTATCACTATATGAAACTTGAGACGTGAAACTTTTTCTATTTACAAGGACACTGGATATGGACATATGTGGTCCCTGTTAATATCGCTCGACTGTTTTTAATTTCACAAATGTATTTAACACGGTCAGTCGAATATTCGACTGCGTGAAAGTGGAACGAAAACGTGTGCTATCTGAGAATGGAGTGGTTTTTTTTTTACAAGCCTATCCAAGAAGCGTCTCGCATTAAAGGAGGTGAAATAAAGTGATTACAATTTTGGCGGCGGTCCAACACTTCCCATTGAAGGGAATTTTTCTTACGACATAGTGACACAGCCTGTAATTACATGTGTACACGTTTCAAAAACGTCCGTTTTCACGAGAATACAAATTGCCTGTCAGCGTTAACACTAGGAGCAAGATACTCATCTTACATGTTTATAAATATATCACTATATAAATTTCTATGAATATCAAGCAATTTCGAGTGCTTGTTTTGTTTTCCTGCATGGTGTAATGATACATGGATATAATGTTCTAATAATTAAATAAGTAACTAGCCGTTTAATTGATCTGTCAACGTGAGAAACAGGAGCAATAGAAAGTTCGCGTCCGCAGCAATGATAAGATATAAGCCAAACAACTACACATAGTTATTCCAAATATAGAACGCGTTACCAGAATAGAAATTGAGCTCAACACGTGGCCTCTTGGTAAGTGCGATGAGCTTGTGTGTTTCACTTCTTCCTTGTGCTTTAAAAAGTGTCTCAACCGTGACATATAAATAAACAGCATTCTATATAAATTCGAACGTTTACAAACAGTGATCAAAGAAATGGAACTTGAGTAGAGATTCGTTTCATCAACTAAATATTATATTTTACATAGCAATGAACGTTAAACATTTCAAATATCACAACGATTACTATACTTTGCATTTAATAGTAACAAACATTTAACAGTTATATATTTCTATTATTTTTTAAGTTTTAGCTTTTCAAGTTGACTTTTGTAAGAACATGTACATTATCTTGATATACATCATAACAAAAATCTGACTAGCTATCAAAGTTGATAGAGAGAGACTTTTATTTTGATTCTTTTATTCTTGTAAGCTATCACTATATGATAACTTGAGACGTGTAACTTTTTCTATTTACTATTTTATGCATTTCTGCATGTTACACGCGTTCTATACATTCTTGACTTCATTGTGCAGATAAATAAATATGAACAAACCTAATTGCTTAATATTTATATATAAACCTAATTGCTTAATGTTCATATATTCTTCAGCAACTATTAATCACTGAAAACTATCGGTTATCAACCCCCTGAGAATTTCATAACATTACCAATTGTTCTAGTGGCGATAGAATTGCTTTCTAATCAAAAATGACTTTTATATTGGAAGCTTTAACATTTTGTAGTTGAAGTGAAATTTCTTTTCGACTTTTCTTTAACTGTTAAATAAATAAAGCGGCAAATAATTGAAACAGCATTCAAATTTTTGACGTGTAAATTCCATCGAAATTCACTCTGTTGATTATTTCATTGATTGCCACATGAATATTGCATGACTCATAATGAGAGGTCTTTGTAGTTTATCATTATACAAGGATGGACAGGGTAGGTGATAATTTGTAAAGTGTATGGTGCGAGAATAGAAACGAAGTTCGATATACGATCCATAATACGGTCTTTGTCGATAGCTCGTCCCACATACTGAGCACAGCAGATGCAGGGGTCGATATACTTACGCTGTACTCCGCATATATACATTGTATGTACTCGGAATCGTTCGCCGTGTCGAAGGGTAGAACTGCATAATTATCGCGCAACGTCGAATAATTATCAATAACTTTCATGCCTGAATAGATTGTATTGTGCTGTGTGTTAAGTATAGTTATTCCATAGAGATGTCTTGAAATGTTCAATTCTTCAATTTGTTTCAATTTGTCTTCTCGTTCGAGTACCTTTGATGATTTCAAGTACATTACTCTCGTGATTTTAACAGGAAGTTTTAAAGCAGAATGGAGATTGAGAGATGGAATAAAAAGGTTAAATTCGGCTCTGCAGACTTTGAAAAACGAGCCTGAGTTGAAAATGATTTTTAGCGACAAATGCGAAGTTCAAAGTATATATAACAGAAATTGGTGAAGTAAAAAGATCGCCATTGAGATTAATGCCGTTGATTCTCTCTTCATATAAATGAACTTGACTTGTGAAAATGATTTGAGAAATTATTAATTACTGTCAGGCATAAACGAAGCTAAAGGGATCGATGTAAAGATTACAGTAGGGTAGAAGCACCAAGGGTAAAAGTACCCTGCGTTATATGTTAAAAAGCACGAAGATTGTAAATATGTACACAACAATGGATTTGTACGTACGCATTTGTATGTATTTGTGTCTATTTAACATGGAAAGTAATAGTGCGATGCGATATAATTAGATCACGTTGAATCCTCGTATCGTGATTCTCATTTAGATTCATACTTCGGTTACGCATATTTAACATCATCGTCTATTGATTGCAATTCATTGTAAATAGCAATTCCGACGTCTTTTTGCGTATTTTATTCGCGCTGCGCTCTAGTAAGTGCTTTCTGAGAAAAGAAAGAAAAAGAAAAAAAAAGAAACTAAATTTAAAAGAGAAAAAGAATTGTCTCAATTTTATTTGACCTTATTGAGAGTTTTAAATGTACGTAGCTTTCTCGATCAAACTTGCAATTAATTGATGAATAAATTTCGCGTGTATCCGTCCGGATGTAGCTGTCTGTACGTGCCGCTCCACATTTTTTCAAGTTCAAGTTCTTTTAGAGGTCGCACAAAAGGAGTCCTTGGAGGAGAAGCTATGGAAAAAAATCGCCTGGGAATTTACTCGCCGGATTCACGATGTGGGAAGGGCGGATATGCGTATCATAATTAATCGCTTGCAATTTATGTAATGACACCGCGTTCAACCAGATTCGTTTCTCACAGCTCTCAAGCTTAAACGAGAAAAAAAAAAGATACTAATATATCGAAGAAAAATAATCTATTGCGCGCGATCATCCGAGACGAAATGAAGGTCCACTGAGTAATTAGCAATTTCTTTTTCTTTTTTTTTATTCTAAATACAAAATGAAATGAAGTATGCAGTATTCGAATACTTAGAAGGATCTTTTGCGAATGTATGTCACATCTATTATATAAAACATTTTGAAATTTCATTAACACAATTATAATTGTCACAATTGTACTGGCCAAATTTGAAATACATCTAAGGATATGTATATATAGACTCTGAAATATTCTGTAACTTGTTGTAACTATGTATTCTCTGATTGGTTTTAAACTTTACCAATGTTATTGTGACAATGTTAAATTTCAAAATGTTTAGTATATAAAACATATAGTACATACAATTTGTAATGTAATAATTTTATATCATTCTTCTATAATAAATTTTATACATTTTATTTATATACACAAAGCGTGAGATAATATGACAAAAGTGATAGTATTGAAATAATAATAGTGAAATTCTTTAAAACATCACTTTTATGAAGTTTATAGAAAGATCTACATATATGATTGGAAATGTTTGTCGTGTGTTCGTAACATAAAATTTTACACAGTGTTTGAAGATTAGAAACTAATTTTTCCACAGCAGAGTGGAAAACTTATTAATTAAAACTCCACTCTAGAGTGGAAAAACTATTTATTTCATATTCATAAATGCAACTAATGCACCTGTTGCGCAATCTGGTTACAATACATAACAGAATTGCTGCAGCTTTAAAGAGTTCATGCTTTTAAGTATACCATAGGAACAGCTGCAATAATCGAATTATAATATCATTTCGTAAAATTGTTTTTCTACGTGTAATCCATTATTTGTGTACGCATGATAATATATTCTGATAACGTACGACTCTCGTCGTGTCTCATCATTGGAATAATATATTCACATAATTCATCGATATTTATACAATGTGATGTCACAATGATAATAACACTTTCACATTCTTATAATTGTTGTTCTTGTTTTCGCGTGTAACTGCAGAATATACATTAAATGTTATCGATGTTACAAATTGCAAAAATTAGAATAACACATGGTCAATCAATACTTTAGAAATTCCATTGCGTTCTGCAGAAACGAGATCATTATTCCCTTGATTGAAATAGCCTATCTATTACATAAATCATCTGAAGTTTCCTTATTTTCTTACACGGTTCTTGTCTCTCTTCGTTTAATCTAAGAATATTCAGCCATTGTTCCGTGAAAACATACTTGAAAGATGAAGGAGCAAAGGGGATTTTAAATATTTCCACTATCTTATATATACATATAAGACAGTGGAAATATTTATATATACATATGTGTGCAAAAAAATGCTAGATAAGGTATTTAAAGGAGGACATATGTATATATTTATATATACATATGTGTACAAAAGAATGCTAGATAAGGTATTTAAAGGAGGACATATGTATATATTTATATATACATATGTGTACAAAAGAATGCTAGATAAGGTATTTAAAGGAGGACATATGTATATATTTATATATACATATGTGTACAAAAGAATGCTAGATAAGGTATTTAAAGGAGGACATATGTATATATTTATATATACATATGTGTACAAAAGAATGCTAGATAAGGTATTTAAATGAAGACATATGTATATATTTATATATACATATGTGTACAAAAAAATGCTAGATAAGGTATTTAAAGGAGGACAATATTACAAACGAAAGCATACATTATACAATCGAAATGTTGCTTCTTTAATTATCTTGTATCAGCCTTTTACGGTCGTCGTTTCCTCTGAATCCGTCGGTTCTCAGCCGGAAATGCTCAAATATTCAGGGACCACGGTTACGTTTCGTCACGTATTACTTGAGCAATTGTAATTCCGGATGTACAGTCAGTCTAATAAAAATTGTAATTCCCCGCTCTCTGCTCGATCTTGTTATTCTCGCCCGCGTTTTCTGCGTTCGTGAAATATGCGTATATCTCCGGCGCTCGGATTATCGAGTACATTGCACTTCTGCGCGGAATGGGACCCCGTGTATTGCTTGGGGCTACATCGAGGGAGCACGGAAACGGGTCTTGAGGGACAGTATTCAGGAACGTATCCTAGAACTCTCGTTCCCCCAACTAACATCACAATGGGAACATTGATGACCGACAATGTAAAATCACTTCGCTATCTTGAATCTACGACTATCTATTTGCATGTTCACATATCTTTTGAAACAGAATATCTTGTGATGCTTCCTATTCGGCTATGCAGAAACTCTTCTCTGTTTTTTCCTATTTATAGCTGGACATTTTTGTATACGTTTTACAAGAAAACGTGTGATTATTAATCACTTTCAACTTTTGTTTAATAGCTAAAGTTTGTGTTAAATTTATATTTAATTTCCTTTTGCAGCGTGCATAACGAGATGACAGAGGGTTATATAAATTTTTAAATACTGGTAAGAACACATGATATAATTATTAATTGTATAAGGCTGCGCCGTCTCCAATGATCCACTTCAGAGTTAAATAGTAGAACATGTTGTTAGAAGAAAATAACACGAGGAAGTTTTATTAATTTCTAGTCTTGTTTCCAAGAAAATATTGGAATTTAATTTTTGCTCTAATTTAAAAGTAATTTGTCTTTATCTATTAACATGTATTATATAAATGTACTTTACTTACTTATAAATAACTATACTTATTGCGTTTGTTTTATTTACAGAATCAAAATTCAGTTCATTTCTTTCAAATCTCTGAGAAGAGAAGAATTTGGTTAACTTGAAAATGATCATGGGCAGTTAATTTCCAACTAATTTTTCAGAAGTCGATTGCACAAAAATTTACAGTGTATCGGTGAATCATAAATACGGCACTGATTTAAAGGAGGACCACGGGGGAATCGGTAGAAGAAAACCTGCTTTCATCACGACACCTGTCGACCCGTTATATATACCGACGCTGGAATACCTTGATTCTTTACAAAGTTTTTTTAAATCATTTATTATAGAAATCACCGGCGTGCGCAGATGCAACTTTCTTCTGAATGCTGACAAACCATTTTTCATTTTCTTAAGACACATAAAAAAAAAAAATGTGCTTGTTAATAGGATTCATTTCTTTCTTTCCCTGACTAACTAATTTAGAAAATGAATAAATTTCTTTGTAACATCTGAATCAATAACTTTTAGATTCTATCAAGTTAGATAACAAATATATATATATATTCAGATAATTAAAATAACAGATTGATTTAATAAATTAATATTAACAATATAAGATCAATCCATCGTTATTATTTAAGATTATTAGTTGATATTTATAATAATAGATCAACATTGAAATAGTTCAACACAGTTCAATAACAAATCAACATTGAAATAGTAGATTTTCTTAAGATATATTTAAAAAAATGTACTTGTTAACAGGATTCATTTCTTTCTTTCCCTGACTAACTAATTTAGAAAATGAATAAATTTCTTTGTAACCTCTGACTCAATAACTTTTAGATTCTATCAAGTTAGATAACATATATATATATATATATATTCAGATAATTAAAATAACAGATTGATTTAATGAATTAATATTAACAATATAAGATCAATCCATCGTTATTATTTAAGATTATTAATTGATATTTATAATAATAGATCAACATTGAAATAGTTCAACACAGTTCAATAACAAATCAACATTGAAATAGTAGATTTTCTTAAGATATATTTAAAAAAATGTACTTGTTAACAGGATTCATTTCTTTCTTTCCCTGACTAACTAATTTAGAAAATGAATAAATTTCTTTGTAACCTCTGACTCAATAACTTTTAGATTCTATCAAGTTAGATAACATATATATATATATATATATTCAGATAATTAAAATAACAGATTGATTTAATGAATTAATATTAACAATATAAGATCAATCCATCGTTATTATTTAAGATTATTAATTGATATTTATAATAATAGATCAACATTGAATTTGTCAAGTGTTAGATTTAAACAGTTTCGATTCAATCATCTTTTTGTTTAAACAACATTTAAAAAAATTATACGATCGTACATTGCATACCACGGTCATTCATATTATCAAAAAGCGAAAAAAGCGATTTATCTCATTTCTGACAATTCTGATAATATTGTGCTTCTCTACTGATTTTCAGCAACGAACAAACGAAGAACCAGAAATTCGACAGAGGATTAAAAATGAAGAAACGAAGCTAAATTTATATAACTGCGAACGATAAGAGAAAGGAAAGAATGCCAGCAGGATGAAATCGTGGAAGAGGCAATTTGTCACTTGAGGAAGCAGAAATTCCATACGAGCTTCGGCCGATGAATCATCGTCTAGCTTTCAGTTGGAGGGGAATTCGAATTTTAACCTATGTGTGCCCGCGTGCGTTTGCAAGAGAGTTCTAGGAGACTTCTTGGATAGTGGCAAGCGCCTTCCAAGACGATGACTGGTCGCAACCTGCGTTCCAACTTCCATGTTTGCGTTTGAATATTGGTTCGTTTACATTGTGGCAGTTGCTTTTGGAGTTGCCGCGCCACGTGTGGTTGAGAATCTTCGTAGGAGACGTCTCTGGAATTTATTGTTCTCTTTTTTAACAACGTGCGAGAAAGAAAAGGAACAGGACTTTTAGCAAAAAAGAAACTCTCTGCAAAAATTCGCGGTGGAATTTTTCGCGACACACGGTCTTACGTAAAGGCGTTCAATAGCTCTACATTTCGTATAATAATATAATTTTTTTTTCGTTGGCAAGATAACGTTACATTGCCTGACTAATTGTCGAAAACAATGATACGACGCATTGTAAAAACCTTCGTTGTGCGATTTTCAAAAAAAGGAAGCGCGCTCGTAAATAATAATTAAATGAATAATTGTAAGTGGAGTCGGCGAAAGAGGGAGATAAGGCGAATTAGGTTTAAACATTCCATTCCGATTAGAAAAATTACAATGACAAATATCGAAGGTGTATCAACCATGACCATATAAGGAAACGTATGTGACTTATTCGAGATTACCACGAGCAAACAGATAACAATACACTGTACGATATCGCAACGATTACGATGCAGCTTTCGCTTCCTTGATACCAAACAGTGTTTCATTTATTACAGCGTAAAATTCTGCCATATTATTAAACAGTCGAGACGTCATTCCCATACAAGTGTTTCCGTGAAAATGCTGTTCAAGACTGCTGTATCAGGCCGATTTCAATAAGCGACAAGTAAATTTCCAAATTTCAGGATAAAAATGTGAAAAAAATTAATAGATAAATACGAAAGCTTCATAAAGTAAAATGTATACCAATAGTTGTATGTTATATTATTTATAAGGCAGTAATTAATGAGTAAAATTTGCGTAAATACGACGTTACTTAAAAAAGTAAATAAAATAACGTAGATATAATTCTGTGAGAATATGAAGAGCGCAGTAGAATAATCGATATCGTGCAGAAACCTGCAGGAGTGTACATCACTATACAAGTAGTGTTTCTATGATTCAAAAAAAGAAAAAAAAAATCAATATTTTGTCACTGCAGTAGAATTAGACTGCGGACTTTTATGCAAAGAAATTCACATTTCTGTATCTCGTAATTTAAGAAGTGAGACCTCGACAGAAGACCTCTGTTTCACCGGGCTTGATACTTGTTAAAAAAATTTTTCTATCTTTAAATTTCCAATCAGTGCATAAAACCTATCCGCTATCTATAATGTAAGTGTTATCAAATTCCTTCGAACTTAATGAAATTGTAGGAAATCTATTTCATAATCGCAGTATTAGAAGATAAGATCAAGTGACGTCAGTTGGCAGAAATCAAAGAAATTTCCATTCATGTAAACTGGTTTTGGATGGAAAGTGTCTCGAAGACGATAACCGAACGAGTGCATCTCGTTCCGTGAGGCCCTTAGTATTAAAAAAGACTACCTTGGCGTGGCTGGTTCAGCCCTATGGTGTTCCATGGCCGTGGGGAGATCGATGAGGAACGTCTGCAGTGGCTACCACGCCCAAACCGGGAGGGAGTACCATGACTCACCCCATACAGAGAACCATGGTGGGGTACACCCCCGTAGCGCTCTACTACGTGGCATTGAAAGTGACGAGCCATCGTGCAAATTCACCCTCGACTCTCGTCATAGTTCGACGAACGTGTGTTGCACGTGAGTCTTTGCTTAGGGACACGCGCGAGACAATCGGCATGGATCACGTGTGCGTCGACCTGACCCAACAACTTACTGTCCAATTTAGGCAAGCGACAGCCTTGATTTTCAACAATCGGAAGAACAGCGGGAAAGGCTTTACGATTATTACTCATCGTCTCGACCACATTTTGTAGTCTAGGTGTAGTCTATGCTAGTTTGGTATAAAATTGTGGAACTGTTCCGTGATCGATACGGGTATCTCCTTGCACTCTGCTCACCAATTAAGTTTCGTCCAGTGTCAATTCTAGTAACGTGTAACGATAATTTTACTTTGATTTAACTGACAGTTGAGGGAGTTTGTTTTAATATTTTTTGCACTTTAATTGGATTATTTTAAATATAATAAGTAACGTATAAGTAACGTGAATTTGAGACCGAGGTTGAAAAAGAGAAATGACAATGGTATAGTAAGAGATTTTGTTATCGTCGAAATCCTGGGAATCGTATACGAGACTGGGTGTTGCTCCTTCGTTAAGGGAGTGGCTCAATTTCCCGTCGTATCTGATCGACGTGTAGCTTTGACGAATAATGAACATATCAAATAATCTGAAATCTTACTCACCGGCTGAATAATCGTTTTCACTCGTGCATGAGAATGACCATAAATGGAATTCGTTTTCAGCTTCGTGTCTTTGTAATCCCTCTTCCTGCAACAAAACGCGATTAAATTACGAGCGCAGTCGCAGCGATATATAAAATACAAGTCGACTCGTTTTGAATGTTTTACTAAATACAGTATAAAAATTGTACAGTATAGGAGGATCTTTTAATTAGCAGAAAAATGGAAAGATTTTTATTTGCTCGATCAACCCGGTTCATCGTTCAGTAAATATAGTACGTATTCATCGGAAAATCAATACGCGAGTTAATGGATTAATAAAAGCGTCGTGCATCATCAAAGTTTTATTAAAGCGTGTTGTTATCGTATAAATTTTGAATTTGAGTAATCAGTATTCGAGAAGAATCGAAAATAACCGATCGTGTATATGTATATTCGACGAGCACAAGATTGCTCAAGGTTTATACTTGACGCGAAGGTTTTTCGGATGCGCTATATTACAGACTGTTGAAGAGAAATTGGCTGTGCACCCAAAGTCAATGACTTCGTGGCTTGGTTTAATTGACCCGACGACGGGATCTTTTCACGGCTTTAAGAATCAAGGCCACCGCGTATACGTATTTAACACAGCTCAATGTATGCGTCTCGTAGGTGTTGGATGTCTTTTTTGCAGACGCATCAAACGTACACGTAGAGGAGACACGAGAATACATTAATGTTAAAATTAAACGTTTTAACGTGTCCAATTATAAAACTGTTACAATTATAAAACTGTAAAACTGTAAAATAACGGTTTACCAGAAATCACGTATGTACATACGTCCGAACGATTAATCGTATATATATATATATATATATATATATATATATATATATATATATATATCAGCATGTATCGGCTGTACGTCCTCTTTTAGAAAGTATTTCGACACATGAAATTTTGTAAATCGTTTCGGCATAAAATGACAGTTTTGTTCCTAAAATCGTAAATGTTACTGTAGTTTCAATTTTAATCAATGTGCTCTTAAGATAATTAAGATCATTAGTAATAAGTAGATTATTAGTAATAAGTAGACTGCAAAATTTGAAAGTTGCAAAAGCACCTAATAAGCAAAAATACATAAAGCATCTAATAAGCAGAATACAGAGAACACTTAATAAGCAAAATGTAGAAGGCATTTAACAAGCAAAAAATACCTAAAATATAAACCTCAAATATAATACTCACTACTTTATTAAGTAAAATAATTATAGTTCCATGTTTTTTATTATATTCATATAAATATGAATTTCCATAAAAATTTGTAACAATCAGCTACTGTCAACCACGTGAAAGACAAACTTCCAATCCCATTGTGACTCAAGTCGAAGATCAGCGACTGAAAATATTTTTAGAAAATTTAATTTAATTCTTAGCTCGAAAACTTGATTACTTCTTTTGTCAACTCAACGAACTTAATTTCAATAGAACATTTTTTCAAAATTGAAATTAAAAGATAGATAATAAAATGGAGATAAAAAGACAGAACGTCAGCAAAAAGACGTTTCCCTTTCCTGTGGTAAAATTCTTCATTATCCTACGGATGCCAGTATCCTATGAGATAAACGTTTCCCAGACGACAAATGTATGTTTCCGACTTCCCAATAATAACGGCGAGTCATCCGCCACTCTCTTTCTCGGGAGATCTTCTGAAATTAATTATACTCATCAACATGCGTATCATCACGGTGTAATTAGAGCGATTCATTCGGTATGTAAAGTATAAGTAACGAGGGTGCGTTCACACCCACGTACTTAGTAAGCGAAACTTTGATGTTAAAACACACCAAATACGGATGGTTTATGTGGCGCTTGAAATCTTTTACTATAAACGGTCTCAATGCGATCATACAAGTTTCTAAACAAGCGATCACGAGTACACGTACCTGATTCTTCCTGATGTTTCACGGACTGCGGTTTTACAAAGATTATTTCTTAAGAACAATATTTTTGTATACCCTTAATCTGTTCTTGCTTTCATGTTAATTAGGAGGAGAGTCTAGGACAAAATTTATTCGATAACTGCAACTCAACATATAATCCATTATATATTTTGAATGTAGTGTGAAATGATATGTAAATAGTGTTACTTCTGTTTTTGTTCTATTTCTGGATATTGCAAAGTCGTGTTCAACATCGTACTGCATATACATGATATCAGAATTTTGAAATAAGACATTGTTTAAATAAATGTCTTATATCGATATATGGATTATCAAAAAAAATATTTGAAAAATTCGATATCAGATATGAAATTGATAAAAAGTATTCGACATTCCTCAGACATTACATTTTCTTGTATAATTCGATTGAGTTCAATTTTCTTGTACAAATCCGAATTTTTTTTTTTTTTTGTTTGTTAAAGACATTTTACGGTGTCCAAATAGATACCATAAACATATAACAAATACTTTTTTAAATATTTAAAGTACGATGTTAAGTTTAAACTTAAGTTCAAATCCAAATGTTTCAATAACAAGAATGATTAAAGAAATGATTATAAAAGATCTTATATGATGAGTAAAAAAATCATCATCTACTGCACGATGTTATTTACTCAAGTTGTCGTAAGCAAATGAATTAAAAATTTAAGAGGTTAAAATGTTAAAACAAATAGCACGTGTACGTATATATATATGTACTCATGTATCGATATGTATGAAATTAGCTTTGTCATGAAGAAAGAATAGTTTAAGTTTGAAATATTCACTGACAATGAGTGTCTGTTTTAAGGATCTAGGATATGTCTGGTTTCAGCAATTAGCTAAAGATATGGGTGAAAATTAGCCTAACTAATGCAGCTTATTATAGAAACGTGATATTTGCTAGCAATTAATTGTAGTCGATTCGTTGCAAGAACGTACATATACTATACACAGTAACTAGTAAAATTTTTACTAGTAGCTAGTAAAAATTTGGACGAATGATATATAGGGAATGATATGTTATTGTCATGTAGTTATTTTTAATAAGAATACTTTACATTGTTTTCTCATGTGCATTGATACATGCTCTGCTTCCGGTCGGTAACTGAATGATCAATGATTATATCGTGACTCACGAAATGCTAACAGGAGCAATTAGAAATTGTAGGTAATAGACGTAATATACTAAGAAATTATTAGATGTACTAGTAGAAATGAATCACAACTACGTATATATATTTTGAATATGAGATATTCTGATTTATTCAATAAAAGAAAAGAAAAAAGAAAAATACCTCAATCTTTCACTACAAGTTTCTTTTCTTATCACTCATTCTTTAACATGATTAATTAATGTATTCTAAACAAAGAAATAACATCTTTATCAAAATAGTTGTTCAAAATATAAACCAAGTGATTCGTTTCTTGCTGTTAGAGTTTATATAACATTTTTCATAGAGATGAGCGTGTTGTACATTATAATTTTAACAAAATTTATAATTACCTTAATGTGTAACATTTTTTCAAATATCTGGTTCATGTATTTCCGCAATCTAGAATTTTTTGTTTCTACCTAGAATTTAAATAATTTATATAACATTTTTCATAGAGATAAGCACATTGTACATTAGAAGTTTCGCTCAATTCAAACAAAATTTATAATTTAAATTTATAATTACAATATTTTCTTAAACATCTGGTTAGCGTATTTCTATAATCTAAAACTTTCTGTTTCTATGTTTAAAACATTTGCTTAAAACCATGTCACTTGTGCACTCTAACGGCTGGAGGTTAAACTACAATGTAACGGGAACATTGCTGTGCATTGTACACCGTCGATTTGTGTAGTCAACCTATCAAGCTTTGTTTTTTTGACAAACGTATATAACTTATACGCAAGCTGTAACAGTGTATAACATTCATTGCTTCAGCAAAGAAAAGTTAAGAAATATCGTAATATGCAGTGGTTAAGAATATATTTATATTAAAATCTTCTGCAAAAAGTTTGGATTAACTCAAGAATGACTCGGTCTAACAGGTTAGTTTCTCTATTCATGTATATGTGTAATGACACAACTCTTTTATTTACCGTGTATAAATAGTTGGATCTCATTATGCTAATTCATCCTTGTTTGTAATGTTTAGAAAAAGAGGACGTGATACAGAAGAGGAATCTAGCGAATTTATGCCATTGAGCAAAAGAATAAATAATCTTCATATTAACGGCTTATCAGGGATACATGAAAATGTTACCGAAAATATGGATACAGATTGCTGCAACAGAAACTTCATGCCATCACCAAATTACTCGGAGCTTTCCCAAGGATCACCATTGTACGACGGATGTAGTTCTAGCCAAAGTAGTTACATAGCGGAATATAAGCCTGACTTGGACGCAGTTGAAAATCCATTTTATTATGAAAGTAATAAGCTCCTATTCTCTTTATATATGGAACGCGTTCAGAGAACATCTGATTCATTTTGATATTTCTATTTTCAAATTATAATTCCCAATCATTAAGCATTTTTTGCATATCATTTTTTTCATTCCTTTTCAATATATTTTTATTAATTGATGAATGAACGAAAATCTGGAAACATATGTTTGATAAATTTTAAACAACAATCGATTATTTATTACTAAAATGTTATTTTAATTGGTAATTTATTGCATGTGTAATTGTATATACAAAAGTAAAAGTGAATATTATTTAAAATTTTTTTGTCCAATGATAGCTTATTTATAATTAAAAAGATGCAGAATTGAAATTTGCGCCATTATAATTAATGAGTTTAGGATTTGAATGATCTGTATTTTATTATTGTTATAACATAGATGACTACAATATTACATTAAATTGCTGTTTCTATATGAGTGACGTGTCGTTGATCAACCATATTTTTGTTATGGACATTTATTAGATGGCAAAGTATTTTGAGACTGTGAAAGTATGTGAAATAGCATATTTATAATAAAAAAAAGTCTATAAAAAGAAGGAACGAACACCAAGGCTTTTTACTTATTTTTATTGTACCTATATAGTATTACAAGTATATATATATATATATATATATATTTATTTGTTTATCTATTCACAACGAAGGATCAAGGGATCGAAGTTGTGTTATGCGATTCATATAGCCCGCGCTGCAACATGGAAATATGGCGACCATCGAAGCATCTTCGTAATATCGATTCTCGACCTAACCTCACTTCAGTCTCCGCTAGGTGCGCAGAGTTAGTGTCGCTTTGTAGTGGCAGAGAAAACGAAGTAACTGAGAGTAAGACAGAGCAACGGACAGGTGTTTTTTTGCGCTGTTTTAAATTTTCCTTTGGAAAGTTCGGGATTGTTGTAAAACTGTAAAGATCATTGTAATACCTGTAAATAGAACGGCACCATAAGAGAACCGTTGATTTGTTTAATCTAGAAGCGCGCACGCGCCGCTTTCCCCTTGCTCTCACAATATACTCCGCGCGTAACCGCCGCCATAGTTGATATTTCTCCGATAGAATATTAATAGCAGCGTAAGTTTTCGCGGTTAAACGTATTTTTATTTACTTGACCGAGGGAAACAAGAATGCGTTCAACGAGGGCGGTGAGACGAGGTCATTCAAGATAAAGCTGGGACTCGTAGGAAGAAGGAGGGTGTCTACTTTCACACACAGCTCGTGGTTTTCAGGAGAGTGGCCTGGCATCGTGGCGCTTCGAGTTAACGTGTGGCCACTGTCGGATGGCTATGTACCGTTAGGTCGAATTCATTCCCCGTTGGCCGGCCCAAGACCCACGCTTACCTACCGACCGGGGGCCATACTCGATCGAACTCGACTGTCGTAAACCCGGAAATGAGTGCGCGTCGTGGCTTGCCGTTACCGTAGCAGAATTGCCCAGTAGTGCGCGAATTTGTCACGAGTCACGACTCGTCGATCATCTCGACGAAGAGACGTGCACGTACATTTTGGCGTACGACTCTTCGTCGTATGACGTGTGCACCCGCAAGCAAAAGTAGCTGTGGCTAGCCGAGTGCGGCGGTGGCACGGCGGCAAACGTATACGTAGAAATGAGAAAGTTGCTGCTGCCGCGGTGAAGATTGAGAACGACGCAGGCGAGCCAGCCAGGCGGACGGTCTCTGTACTACGCGAGGCTTCGACGCAGCGACAGTAGTAGCAGTACACTGAAAGGAGTGCACACAGAAGAAGCACAGCTGCTCGTGGGTAAGTAGGACACGCATTTTCCTCGTGGATGACGATCGTCTCGTTGTACCCGGGTAACTCGCGTGCACCTGTTATATATACGCGTGTCCCCCGTATACTACAGGATAGAAGTTGTAGGAATCTGCGGACGGATGCCACCCCACGAAACCTTTACGCGCTTTACTCCTAATGCGAAACGTGCACGAGAAACCGCGAAACGGTGGCCACAGAGCACCCACCCCAAGACACTAAAATCGTCGCGGGGCCCTCGTCGTGGCTCACGGCTTGGCTCGAGCTGGCTTTGGTGGGGTGGTTGGAGGTGCGGACAGTGGTTGAGAGGCTGGTGGGGTTGGAAATTGCGTGGTGGTGGGTGCCCACCGAGGTCTCGGAGGCCCCTCCGTGGCATCTCGCTGCCTCTAACCCGTCGAGGTGGGGGTGTAAACAACAGCCCTGCCTGTGCCTCTGTTGGCTCTACTCTGTCCTCCGTTTCGCCTCTGCCCTGCTCTCGCCTCTGCCAACTCGCCCGATCTTTTTCCTACTTCCTCTCCACGTAACGTCTCCCGATGCGCGATCGAAAGAGCACCGAAGGGAGGGAGAGGCACAGGGCGAAAGGGAGAAGAGAGGGAATAACCATCGAGAGAACAAAGCATCGGGCTTCGCGGACCCGTGCTATTTTCTCGCGTCACCGTGTACTCAATTCCATCATGGCCGATGTATCGCCGAATCTGCTGACGTGGTATAACCTTGTCCATCCGTTTACCTAACAGCCGTGGCGCCGTCGTCTGTATGCGGCGCGTTTGCTTGCAATATTTACACAATGGCCAAGGTTTGCCTTAACTTCGTCCATTAGGTACAGAATATCCTCTGTAACGTACTGTATATATAGCCTCTTTCCATTGTAAGTTTTACCCAACCTTGTTTTTACCTGCGTTGCAGATACACGCGCATTTTCCTTTGTTCTAGATGCTAGAGTAAAAAGCATATCTGATTACCCAATGGCCCAGAGCCGTTCCATTCTACGTACGCTGCCCCCGATATATCATGCGAGACACTAGAATTCCTCTAGAAACCACGAATGCTCAGACATGCTCTCTTCGATACGTGTACGAAGCGAGAGAGACGGCGATACAGTGCGAGAGAGATATGTTGAACCTTAAGAGAATCGGCGCCATTACGACATGCGCGTCTTGCAAAAGCGTCCAACAACGGTACGTCGGCGAGGCTGACCGGTCAGTCGCACACGCCATTCCGCGAAAGTCGAAAAACGCATCCCGCGTTGCGTCCCGTTTATGCGTGTTCACGTTACGGTAGTTTCTTTTTCTTTTTTTTTTTTTTTTTTTTTTTGTTTCTCTACTAAGCCGTGCAACCACCCGCAACGACTTGCTGGCACGGAATAATCATCCATTCGACACGGCACCCTCCTCGGTACGTCGAAAGGAGGAGAGGTGCACGGGTAACCTAACCTCTTCTCTCTCTCTTTCTCTCTCTCTCTTTCTCTCCCTCACCGCCCGTTTTCTACTCCTTCCCTACCAACGGGTGGATCAAGGGCGAGAGTCATCGGTGTGTCCCACTTCGTCTGCCGCGATGTCTGCTTCGTATGTTCTCTCCCGATATTTCGCGTTCCCCTCCCCGGGGAGTTCCCGGTATGTCGAGGATCGTCTCCCTTCTTTCTTGACATACCCCTACCCTTTCGAACTTGCGGCACACGCTTACGCACCTACACACCGGTCTATCCGTTCCTTCCCGTCCTATTCTCGCGATATTCCGTGTATCAGTGTGAGAAAGAGAGTGAGTCTCGGGCTCTATTTCGCGGTGGGTTCCCGTTTTCCCACCTATGGGTTCCCCCCTACCCTTGTCGAGTGCTCCTACCCCCTACCCCCGTGGGGGCACCGTCATGGTGGAGTGGGGTGCAATCCTGGGCCACTTCGACGACTATCCTCCCTGCTCCCGGATCCCTTTGAGGTGGGGAAGGGGGTGAAGTGGGGGATCTCTCACCCCACCCCCACATACTAACACATGGTCAAGAGGTTTGAAGTTAAGACTTTGACAGTGGGAGGTGGCGCGGAACACTCTTGACGTTTCAACTTCTCACCACTTTCGTGACTAAATGCTGCTTGCTTGCGTGGCTGCTGTTACCAAATGCCACCCGTGTTACAAACACGGGCAGAACAAGGGTGTGTGTGTAGCGGTGGCGGTAGGGTGAGAGCCCCCATTCAAACTGCTAATCGCCGTATACCTTTAAAACAAATAAATCACCATTTCACCTCCGTCCGATGTGTGCATGCCACTCTACTCAACCTTGATCTTGGATTCGTATTTATTACAAATATATACGATACGAACGAACGGGTATGAATGAATAGAGAAACACACACACACACATCTCACACACGTGACTCTTTTTTGCTAGTCGTTGTTCTATCGGAGAAACGCATGTAGCACTTTTTAACAGCAGTCGTGTACAAGTTCTTCAACCACCTGTAGCTAATATCGAGTACAGGAAGCGAAGTATATAGAAAATGGAATACAACAAAGTTAATAGTATCGACAATGAATAAAATGAATAGGATTAAATGAGAAATAAATACAATATCTCTAGATTCGATATTTCCGACAATGATGTTCACATTAATTGGGTTTTACCGGCTGGTTTATTGATTTGCAATTTGTTTCTCGTATTTAGCAAGCACGCTCGTATACGAGACACGATGTATTTACTTTACTTCGGAACGTGTCTACAGAAGGAACGTTACGGGATTAGAGAATATCTGTTGAATTCTATGAAAACACGGAATATCTTTTGAAACAGTTTCAAGTATCGAAGGTCGGTGCACTTCGACAGCAATACTTATACTGCGTCAAGTGAGTGTAGTTGTGTAATATTGTATGTAAATGCGTATCCGTTATCAAGTGTCCGATATCCTATTTGTCTCTTTCGTGTCACGCAAATACGTTTCGTTTAAAGAAAATACAGTTTAAGAAAAAAGAAAACACATATATTTCCCAGTTGTATAAGATTTTTATAACGAACGAATATAATTTTATTTATACTTGTAAAATGTGATAAGTAATAGTAACGGCATTCGGTTTCGACAAGTTTTATTTACATTCTGTTTAATTTATTCAGCGTGAGAATCAGTTGATAGGTGAAAAAATATTGTAGTCCGTTTTGAACTTTCCCTATGTTGCTAAACAAAATTAATAACGATCCATCGATTACGCACATATATACGAATTTTATATATATATATATATATATATATATATATATATATATATATATATATACATATACACGAATATATATATATATACATACCAATACTAATTGTACTCTGTTCAACTTTCAGATTTAATTATCGTGAAAAATGAATTTCACTCCGTTCCCCGGCTTTACAACAGGCTCGCTACCGACGGGCACTGTGCATCAGTTTGCAACTGCTAAATTCGCGCAAAATCTACCCACCGGTGGTCAAGTGGTTGGCGTTTTATCCGGTGGCGAAGGTGGCGTTCATTATCTGAGGCCGGTTGATCCGAACGGGTTCGCAGTGGCACAAGGGGGTAACAATCAGCAGCAGCAAATTATCACGCTGCCAATCACTGTACCTGGAAAAGATGGAACACAACAACAGCAAACCGTCCAGATCCAGGTGGTTAATCCCAGCGTATCGCAAAGCGGGAACAGCGGTGATCAACCCAAGTATCATTTGGCTCCAATATCCTTGGGACAGTTTCCCCAAGGGGCAGCAACAGTGCTTACCGTTGCATATAGTCAGCAAGGCGCAGATGGAGTACAAATTCAAGTTCAACCACAGAACACCGTGGCTACGACGCAAACGTAAGAATCATCGTTCCACTTGTTGTTAGACACTCTCTTTAACTTTAACTGTTAATAATGTAGGATAACATCATATTTCTCATCTTAATAAATCATACGTTTATACATTATAGTTTATTAAATTTAGTTAATTGTTCACGTTCTAAAGTGTTGTTCTTATTTTAGATCTGATCAGACAACTCAGAGTACATCCACAGCAGTCACCACTACATCTCAGCAAACTATTCAACAAACAGTGCAGCTACCAGGGGCACCGGAAGGATTAACTGTCGTCGCGCAGATTCCACAGGATTTAATTTTACGCGAAGGTATGGAAGAGTCGAAAGAAGACGTGAAGGAAGGTACGACACCGGTCGCTCTCATTAAGAGAGGTAACATTAAGAATCAAGGAAATCAAAGTGGAGAGGAATATATTACGTCTATGCCTGCCAGTTGGCAAAGTTTGGCAACGCCGGGGTCAACTGTTGCCGATTATCTCTCTAGACTGCCTGCTAGTACCTTGCCTCTTAGTTTACAGCACTTTTTGAAATTTTCGGCAGAAACGATAAAGAGAGAAGCCACTATCGAATCAAGTCCTTTAGGAGCTGATGGTTTAGACGCATCTGGAAGCACCGCATCTGGTGAACAAGCGGTACAAATTACTGTGGCAAGTGGAGAAACTGCTATTATCCCTGATGTTGTTGAAGAACAGGAATCTGGTACGAAACCTAAAAGAAAAAAGAAATATAAGAAAAAGCCTCCAAAGCCCAAAAAACCGAAACCAGGCCAAGTAAGCATAGTTACTGCTCTCGATGGCACAACATTATTCTGTTGTCCTCAATGTAATATGGCTTATCCTGAAAAGGAACTTCTGGAACAACATCTTATTGGACACAAAATAGAAAGAAGGTTTATTTGTGACATTTGCGGCGCAGGTTTGAAACGTAAAGAACATTTAGAACGACACAAATTGGGCCACAATCCAGATAGACCTTTTATTTGTTCAGTTTGCATGAAAGGTTTCAAACGAAAAGAGCACTTGAATCTTCATTTTGTTATACATTCTGGACAGAAAACTGAGGTCTGTACCGAATGCGGTAAAGCATTTTATCGCAAGGATCACTTGAGAAAACATGCTAGGTCTCATTTGGCAAAACGTATCAAAGAAGATCCTTCGAACATTGCTGATACTGCCCAAAATTCGCAACAGCAAACGGATCAACAACAACAACAGGCGGAACAACTGCAGCAGCAAGCAGATCAATTGCAACAACAGTCATCAGTGTCCGAATTGCAACAGATTCAAATACAAGTAGGTCAAGGATCTCAGGCACAGATTCATCAAATAGCTGTCAGTGAACAGTCTACAGTTGTTCTTCCAACTGCTGCGGAGACGGGTGCAATGGCTATGCTCCATCATCAACAGCAGCAGCAGCAGCAGCAACAGCAACAGCAACAGCAACAGCAGCAGCAGCAGCAACAGCAGCAGCAACAACAACAACAACAGCAGCAGCAGCAGCAGCAACAACAACAGCAACAGCAGCCGCAGCAGCAGCATTAGCAGCAGCATACCGCCCCGAATCAACCCGGGCGGTTCTTCCGATTTAATCATCAACAAGCTAGAGGTCGTGCAAGACAAGGTGTTCTTGCCGATTGAATTCTATAATCTCATAGTTCAATTGGTATCGTGTAAAAAAATTCGTTGATGGTTATCGTTGCCTAGTAGCGGTATTGCAAAATTGAGACATTTTCTGTATCTTTAAATAAAGATACTTTTACTGATGAGCCGTCGCATTTTAAAATTTGTACACCATCAGCTTCTTAAAGAAGTCGTAGGCCAGATTAATGTATGATTAATAATTACACTGCAAAACGCACTAAGTTAATTAACGAACGAAGTTCGCACTGAAACGAACAAAGTTCATACGTATAAATTTTCATTTTTGCGTACACGTTATAGCGTACGTGTAAAAAAACGGAAAACAATAAAAAAAGAAAAAAGAATGATGGAAAGCGAGTTAATTTGCTCGTTTAATTCAAAATGTTTTTGTCGCTGATCCAGTTCCATGACGCGAGTTAGAATTAAATAAAAAAGTTTATATATGCATATACATATTTATATATGTGTATAAATATATATATATATATAAATATAAAAATATATTTTTGAAAGCGCGAACTGGATTCGTCATACAGAAGGCAATTGTGGTTTCGGCTGAAGTTAATTTTTTTTTTATAATAAATATAAGAGGAAAAAAATACGTAATGTGAAAGGGAACGATAATAATACACAAAACAGGGCTGTAAATACAACCAATTTATCGTGCACAAGATGAGGAAAAATTGTCATAAAAATATAAAGTGAGTTCGTTTATTTATTCCACTTGTTCTTTACAGTGATCAACACACAAGAAGAGTGTATTATAAGAATCATTAAATTTTAAAGTAATATTTTAAAAAACTTCTTGCTAGATAAATGTAAAGTTTTATATTTGTATCTATGTATCGATTAGCTATCGTTTACTTCTATGAAAAGGAGTATATTTTTGACTTTATCAATATAAATTGTCTAAGAGAAATAAATTTATTATTGCAAATGTTTAAAAATAACTAATTCGGTATAAATACATCTGTTATTTCTGGATTAGTTTATTATATTGCAAAGTTAAGGTTAATGAAATACGAGTGGCCCTTAAGTCCATGTATTTAAATTTGAGGGAATTCTACAGCAAATACTAATGCATGTAGAAATTCTTGAATAACTTAGTATAATTTATTTTGTATAGTATTTAACTTGTTTTACTTACTAAACTGATAATTTCTGTGAGAAGATTTTTTTGTAAGTCTCTTCTTTGTGTTAAACGTATATTTGAGAAGAAATTTTTGTATTATCATAAAATGCACGACAAAAGCAAATAGTTGTTGAAAATGGATCATTTGATTTATTAATCAATCATGGTACACATAAAGTCATTTGAGAAAAGAATGTATGTATAAAAAAAAAAATACTTTTTATTGTATCATTATCAAAGGCAGTGGGTATAGCTGTACGAGAAATATAATTATTATTTTATTATCATGCTATTATAGCTATTATCGTAATTAGTATGAATAGTCTATAAGTCATTTTCATTGTTACTTACATAAATATTGGAGAAAATAGCTAAAATAAAACATACATTTAATATAAACAAATTTTTATTGATTAACCAATTATAGAATGTTTTTATGCTATTGATTCACATAGTTTTAATTTCTCAAATATTGATCATGAAATGTTAATATTTAGAATATATATTGATGCATTTTAAATAAACTATTAACCACTAATCTGTACAGGGGAATTGATTAATCTTTTAAATCTATCATTTGTATATTTATATTGATATTCATTCTATTAATAGGTGTAAGGATCCTATATTTTCTAAACGTTACAATATATATATATATATATAAATTTTTATTTTCATTAATTTTAACAAACTTATTCTAACAATTATTATAACAATTTCAAAATTATTATAACAATTTTTATGTATATTAATTAAAAACTTTTACTTTAAATTCGATTTTACACTCTGTAATGATTCATCCATTTAGAAACTAATAATTAAATTAATATTTTTATAATTATTATATCAACAATAGGATGTTAAATTTCACTCTGTACCTTTCCCTTTCTGATTGGTGGTATTCCTCGACGTTCGTGAGCATATCTCGGACTTGTTCCTACTCCCGTACATGGGGAGGGAGAGAGAGAGAGAGGAAATAATGGCAGGTCGCCGGGAGCAATTCGAAGTTAAAACCCCGATGGATTCGGGCATTTTCGCCGGCGCGGTTGCGAGGAGGGCCGGTAGAGAGAAAAAATAGTTAAGAGGCTGGCACAGTAGAGGGCGGACGGATGGGGTGGGGGCACCGACTTGAGGGACAGGTGTCAACAGCACACACATAGAGCGGGGGGATCTTTTTACGAAGATTCTCGGCTTTTCGTGAAAATTCTTAACCAGGCGAGCGCAAGCTAATCACTAAATGGTAAGGTGGATTTTCTACTAGATTTTTCGAATTGCGTTGGCTTAACGTTCGTGATGTTCCGTATTCAGTACGGCCATTTTCTGCTGAATTTCGTGCGAATTCGGCCCCCGCGTATCGACTAGAGGTGCCGGGAGGGGAAAGTCTCGGGGTCTCTCCCCTCACGCTCCATCCCACTGCGCGCATACTACCCATCCTTCTGCCACCAGATCATCCCCCCTGCGTCCTCCCCCGTTCTCCTTCATTCTTCTCGTCCTCTGATTCCCGTTCTCCGCGCCGCCGTCCCTCTACAGCCACCCTTCCCCCGCATCGCGACGATCCTCGGCCGCTTACAATATTCGTTTTTTAACGTCTTTTTTCGGTCTTCTACCCTTTTCTATAATCAGTGTATACCGTTCGTAATCCTTGTTACATGAACGCGGTGCGGCGCGTTCACTGGCATATTACATCGCGAAGGTTTACGTCTGTTTTGTGTAACAATCGTGCGGTTTAAGAAGGGAAACGGCGACTGTTTCCCCGTGTGTATCTCCTCGTGACAGACGGCTGACGCAGCGGCGGCGGCGGCGGCGGTGGCGTGCTGTGTTCTTGCTCTTCTTGTGTCTCTCGTTGTAAAAATCTGCCCCTACGCTCACTCTCACCTCTCGGAGACCCCCCTCCGAAGAAAGGATTCGATTCCACGGCGAGGAAACATGGGGAGAGGGACGTCGCTGTGAGTAAATACACGGGCGTCGTTTGAGCAAGACGCGCCAGATATCTTTGTCGGCGGTGTGTCATGTATCCGCAAGACATGTTCGTCCGTTGTTACCGCGGATGTTACCGACAACTTACTTTCCGCGTTTCTCTTCGACAATTCCCCTCGGACAACGGCATAATCTTTGTCTAAGCGGTTGTCTAACGTGTTTCATGGCCACATGTCACTGGCTGATATCGACGATCCGCTCAACGTTCATTCGCGTGTCGGCGGCGACAACGCGTCGTGCTCGTGAATTTTGGAAAGATGTTGGTTGACCGAAACATCTTTCCTTCTGCGAAATCGCTCTGTAACTTGTAGTATGTGTAAGTGTTGATAAGCGTGATCGTATCGATTCTAACATTTTAATGATTTTCCAGGTATTTGATTGACGGTTTGCAATGAATTTCCCGCCGTTCGGAAGCCATTTTCCCGGTACTATTCCGAGTATTCATCAGTTCGCAACCGACGGCTCCGGCGGTGCGGGCGGACGTTACGCCAATCATTTTCCCAACCAGCCTCCAATTGGAGTGCCGGTTATGGGAAAGTACCGTCCTGAAAGCAACGGCGTGCAATCTGCTCAGTCACAAGTGATGATGAACAATAAGACAAGTTATCCCAACAGCAATGTTCATCATTATCCGAATGTGCCATATTCCCAAGCTCAACCAGTCCAACAACGACCCTCTAATTCGCCTGGAATGCCAGAGAAGCGTTCTTATCACCAGGTCAGCTGCTTTGCCTTTCAATGCTAAACTCTAAAAGCGTAAGAATACTGTAGAAGTATTTCATAGAAAATTAAAACTTTTCAGCAAGCGACCGAAACTATAAATCAACAAGATGTTTGCAATCTCCTACAGGATAAAGATAAAAATAAGGAAAAGAAAGCGGACGAGCAACAGCGCAATGGAGAAACAACAACAAATGGTAGCCAGCAAGATTACACGATGCATCAACACCATCAGCAGCATGCTCATACTCAAACTCCTGCAACTATGCCTGCTACGTGGCAATCTTTGGCTACTCCTGGATCCACAGTGGCAGATTACCTCAGTCATTTACCAGCTAGTACTTTACCATTAAGTTTACATCATTTCTTAAAATATTCTGCAGAAAGTATTAAAAAAGAATCGGAGATGGCACAGACCACTTCGGTAGCTGTAGCAACTACAACAACGCCTAATATAATGATGTCTCCAAACAATAAGAAGAAGAAAAAGAAGAAGGCTCCTAAGGAGAAAAAGCCACGTCCGAAACCTGGTGAAATTCGCCTAACAACAGCTTTAGACGGCTCTACGTTATATTGCTGTCCAGAATGTCATATGGCATACCCAGAACGTGAATTATTGGAACAACATCTTCTTGGACATACTTTGGAACGAAGATTCGTGTGCGACATTTGTGGAGCAGGCCTGAAAAGAAAGGATCACCTTACACGTCACAAACAGAGTCACAACCCTGAACGTCCGTACGTTTGTACTGTTTGTTTGAAAGCTTTCAAAAGAAAAGAGCAGTTAACGTTACATTTTGTTATACATTCTGGCGAGAAGCGACATGTATGCACAGAGTGTGGAAAAGGATTTTATCGTAAAGATCATTTAAGAAAGCACACCAGAAGTCACATTGCAAGAAGGGTGAAAGCCGAGCTCAGTCAAAATGCTAGTAAGGATATTTCATTTTATCTGTGTAACAGCAAACAAACGTAAGATATTTCTGTTAACGTAATGAAATCCTTCTGTTTCTAGGTACACAGCAAAATCAGCAACAAAATAATGTTTCGAATATGCAGACAACGGCTGTTACAGCATCATCTGTTCTTTCTGGTGGACATCCAGGACCTCTCCTGTCCTGAGCCCCGCCACCAGGGAACTTCCAAGTTCCCCATCCAAATAATATTCTTCACTCACATACTTCTCATCATTCGTTGCATCATCATCATTTGTCGGCCGTTAATGTGGCGCATCAATCGAGTGTCACGCCACTTGCTACGTCCAGCCACTATCAAACGCATGACCTCAGTTTTTTGGGACACGTTAAAGATTTCTGAGAGCAGGGGAAGACCTCAATTAAGAGGTAACAAAACTGACAAATTGTACGAGTACTCTTAGCCAGTGAGAGTTGATTCGACCGCTTTTCTTGATTTTGGCTTTGCTAGTGAGTTTTCTACAATAATGAACGATTATTCGTGATTCTGCTGACTCTCTATGTCCTAGTACAATAGTGCAAAAGCTGTGACAGTTGCGTAAATTTTTCAACAGTATGCACAGTTTTTATTACCTGTATGTTTTTGGGTATTGTTTTTGAGATGTCTACCCATAGATCTTGTCTCTAAAAAGTGTGCCATATGTGTATGTACATGATCAAAAAGGAAAAAAAAAAGTAGAGAAAGACATAGAGAGCGTTTCCATGCACACAGGAAAGGGAAACTATAATTTTCTCTAGGAGCGTTAGATTAGAACTTGATATAAGAGTCTTGCCATACTACTGTATGTATGAGAAACAAAACATATTTTTATGAAGGCTTGGTATAAAACACAAAGAAGCTACTTATTATCAAGCTAAGCTTATTGTCAAGAGAAAAAGAGAGATATCACTCTTTTCCAAATAATTCGATCTAATTTATAAATTTATTTTCAGTCATTCAACCTAGAAATTGTTGAGCGCAATTTACAAGAATATAGAATTTGTGCGAATGGAGACATGTATATAAGGATGCAAACGAGTCATCCCACCGATTAATATGTAATGTCTTTCAATTCCTAAAAAGCATGTTTCTTTTTATCATATCGATACAGTAATATTTTATGTTACTTATATCTTGATCTAAAAAGAGTCAAATACGTTTTTAACTTTTCTGAACGAAAATTTTTCATTTGTTAGAGTACCGAGTTATTTAATGTTTTAGCGAAGCATTACAAAACGGTAGTTAAAAAAAACATGTGGCAATACTTTAGTCAGTAAAAAACGGAAAAAAAAAGATTATTTCTCGCTTTTGTTTTTATAAATTCATTTCGTATATATACAAAGTTGACAGTATTTTATATTTTACATTATATAGTTCCAAATTTTCGCTTGTATCTATACATTTATATATAATTGCGTACATATATTTATACACATCTATTTCATCGAGAATTGTGCTAAATCCCACATTTTTTTTTTATATACGTAAGTTTTTTTTAGGAGTTTACATCGTTTTTTATATCGTTTTTTTTTTACATTGTTTTTTTTATACATATTTTTTTCGTTAAATCTCTTTAACTTTCGTTGAATACTGATACGTGTTAGTGAACGTTTTTCGTTAGACTCCATGTACTTTTGATTTTCTTTGTTTATTATTATTATTATAATTTTTATACGTACATATATTATAGTAAATATCCAAGTAATCGTCGTTAAAAAAAAAACAGAACGTTAGTTTTGTAATCTTTTATTTTTTTTTTTTTTTAAAATTTTCATTCAGATACAAAAAAAAAAAAAAAACTGCATCTTTCTCCTACTATAGAGTTTTTTAATTTTTTTTTTTTTTTTTTTTTTTTTTTTTTTTATGTCTTATTTATCCGCATTGTGAAAATGAATTATCCACCGCGGACTGTGATCGTTTCAAACAAAAATGACATTTGTTTGAATTGTCTGACATGTTCTTTTCAACCATTTCTTCCTCGTTATTCAGTGTGCCATTCTTTTCCTCGAAATCTCTATTTCGCCGATACTTCCTTGCCACAGGTATTAATATTCAATCTGTCGTCGACGTCCATTCTTTCGTTTCTTTTTTTTTTTTTTTTTCTTTCTTTTTCTTAATAAATCAACTCTTTTGTATTCTTGAAACATTACGCGCAATAATGATTGAATATGTTCACGTTTCGATGTAAAATCGCGTGAGATGAGCGAAACAAAATGCAAAAGAAAATATAACGTACGAAGATATAGTTAGGAAGCGTGATGCGTTGTTACGAGGGATGAGGGAAAGAAAAAAAAAGAGAGAAGGGAAAAATATCGAGAGCATTGTATTATGTTGGAAGGACGACGCGTTTCGGCGATCCATTACTGCTTACAAGAATAGACTATAAAGTATTTTGTAAAGAGCATTAGGGTATGCAAATAGAATAGACGTACAAATCCATCGTTGACATATATATTTTTCAATTATTTCCTCAATGCGTTCGATCGTAAACATACATATATATATACACGACACTTATTTTCTAATAACGGTCTCTCTCGAGTTTTCGTTCCAGTTATAATTACGAGTTTCCGGTCTTCTTCCAATTGATCCTCACCGACTTTTTTGCATCGTATTTTTAGCAAAAGTCGTATATACATACATACGTTCTATAGCAGGTAATATGAAAAATTCAGGATTCGTCAGACCTCAACTATAAGAGAATGTACTAAAAATATTATATATACAAATATATATGTATATATATATATATATATATATATATATATATTAAAAGCCATATATATATATACATAAAAAAAAAAAAAGTATAAAAGAACGAGCTGTATTAAAATACTCTACCGCCATGTACTTGTAATCACATGAAAAAGGAAAAAAAAAAAGAGAAAAGACGAAAGAGAACAGAGAGTACACCTTAGGATATATGTTTTAGCGAGTAAGTTTGTATACAAGATGAAGCAAACAAAAAGTAAGATTACTACAATATGTATGTTGAAAGACGAAGAGAGAAGCATAAAAGATGTATGTATGTATGTGTGTATGTGTGCGTGCGTGTGTTTGTTTGTGTGCATGCGTGTATGTGCACGCGCGCGCCGAATCGGAGAGAAAAAAAAAAAAAATACACACACTGCATACGTTGGAACGTGTGTGCTTGCCTGCGTGCGTTTTGTGCGTGCATATATAATCCGAAAGGTATAAAAGAAAGAGAGAAAGAGCCTGTGAGAGAATTAAACAAAAGGAAGGAAGAAGAAAAAAGAGAAAGGACGTTGATATGTGGGTAGTTATATATATATATAAATATATATATATATATATATAATATAATATAAAAATATATATACTATGAAACAGAGAAAGATATCAAATTTTTCCGGGACAGGAAATCGATGGACTACGTGTGGAAAAAGAGAGAGAGAGAGAGAGAGAGAGAGAGAAAGAGAGAGAAAAATGAAAATAATGACAAATAGCTTTACAATTTATAATAAAAAAGAAAAAAAAAATAAATAAAACAACAGTGAGCGCGCGCGAAAGAGAGAGAGAGAGAGAGAGAGAGAGAAAGTTTTCAGAAGTTTGACATATGATTTTTTTTTGAGAGATTAAACAAATGAGAGGCTCAAGAAGCGGTCTATTTTCAAGGATAGCCAAAAAGAAAAAAGAAAAAAAAAAAAAAAATGCAGAAAGAACCTGATATTTCCACGCTCGACGAAGCGGACAGTTTCCTCTCCTTTGATATTTCAAGAAACCGACCACTTCGTCGACGTATAATAGGCATAGTTGGTGTTCCTAGAGAAAAAAAAAAAAAAGAAAAATGAGAAAGAGAGAGAGAGAGAGAGAAAAGGGAGGAATAAAATAGTTAACGCGCCTCTATAGAGAGAGAAGAGAAGAAGAAGAAGAAGAAAAAAAAAAAATAACAATTCTCCGGTGCCTTTGCATAGCGCTGGACTTTAACCGCACCCGCATACTTTTTCCACCTTACAAGTCAAAGTCCATGGAAATGGCCTCGTGCATAGCTCTTTTTCGGGACACCCTGTGTATGCTCCTTTCCTCTTTCGTCTCCCGTTCGCAACTTCTTTTTTTTTCCTTTTTTTTTTTTTTCTGCCGTTTTCGTCGCCATCCGACACTCTTTTTTTGCGCCGCGAACAAGCTGAAGAGAAAAAGGAAAAAGAGAAGGAAAGAAAGAAAGAAAGAAAGAAAGAGGGACGAACAAAAAGGCGGTTCAACGGGCGATCGAGAGAGGAAGAAGATGAAATATTTTTTAATAATGCGAAAATGATGATTGAACGATTGAAAGAGGGAGGAAGAGGGGCGTGTGTTTTTTAAAAAAAAAAAAAGAAAAGAAAAAAAAAGTGGATCCTGAGGAGAGAGTTGTTGACAAAA
>NW_025109974.1:122639-182888 GCF_011392965.1 Frieseomelitta varia
GGGGGGGAGTGGCAGTGAACAGAATGAAGAAACACGTTTTTTCTGTACTTTTCTTTCTTTAATTACGATCCCTTCGTTTCAATTCAATTTTAGCGAACGATCAGAGACGTTCTCCGTTTTTGTCAACCACAGCAGAAGGGCTAAGCGTGAAAGGAATGTCGAAGATCCTGTTATTTTGTATGGAATGGAAAATATTTATTTTTTACGTGATTTTCAAGATTTTGAAATTTCGCCAGTGGCGCCGTGCGTATACGTTTTTGTACTTATATACCGAGTGTCGCATGTGTATATTTCGTTTGATGTCTGACCGAGGCGGAACTACAGTTTCACATTGCGAAAGAGCGGTGTTCCACGCGAACCTGCGTTGGTCGAGGATGATTTAATTTTTACGTTTCCATTTCTAACGTTGGCTGCAGATACTTTTTTTTTTTTTTTTTCCCCCGTTCTTGTAATCGATAGTAGTGTCTAATGATTAACCGAGCATAAATATCGCGTTTCATAGAGCATAAGTAGTAATAAGGTATAGGCCTTTATTGCCTAAGTTGCACGAGCTAAGTGAATGAAAGATTGCGAGTGAAGCCGAGAACGGAGAGAATGGAGAGAACTAACAAAATGATAATAACAGATTGAATTTGCGTACGTCTCGTTTTACAGTTTGACTCGGAACTGTAGAGGACAAAGAAATCTTGAATCTTGCAAAAGAAAAAGGGGAAGAAAATTCACAGAAATTTGTACGATCTCTTTTTTCTTGCGCGCGATGAAAACTCGTTTCGTACTCGTGTTTGTTTAATCCTCTATGAGCTATTATTATTGCGACGAGCGTGCAATGGCGTTTGATTTTGAAACGTCAGTTGAAATTGGTTTCGCCCGAGATAAGGAACGAAATTTGTAACAAAAGTGGGTGAAATTTTTTGAAAAAAAAGGAGAAACTTTTCAAAGCTTCGTCATGGACAATATAGACATTGAATTATAGAGGATTAATTGCACGAAATGATAATTATTGTTATTACTTTTTTTGTATCATTTGTATACTATCATTTACAGCGATACGACTAGACATTATTGAATGCTATTTCTGTAGTAAGTTCAAAGATAATCATTGCTCGAAATGGAACGTGTCGTGTTGGCCAACGACATTCCAATATTTATCGAAATAACTCTATCGAAGCGACGACGAAAAAAAAAAAGAAAAAAAAATTGAAGAACCGAATGTGAAAAAGAAATATTACGACGAGAAGGAGCAAAATTTTCGAGCATTGATTTCTCACTAATTTACGGCGTAGTAGTTATTGTAAAAACTGATTGTTTTCGACGAACGATCAGACGTAAAGATAATTGCTCGAACAGGGAAGATAAAGAGAGAGAGAGAGAGAAAAAAAGAGAGAAACTAAAAGTTTAAAAGATAACAGTTTGTTGTAAATCAAACGCGATTTCACTGAGAGATATGAGGGTGACAATGAAAACCATATTTTTCTACGCAGTGTCGAAAAGAAACTCTTAATCGTACTAATCCAGAATAGAGCCGAAGATGAATTCGATTAAAGAAAAAAAAAAGAAAAAAAAAAGAAAATAAATAAATGGCTTCGCCGCGTGAAGCGCGTAATAGTTCTACTTCACGCGCGAACTACGGATTTTAGTTAGTTCATGCAAAACTGAATGAAAAGAAGAAGAAGAAGAAGAAAAAAAAAAAAATACACAGAACGGAGGGGAAAAAGTACAATAAACGAAAAAAAACCTGAGATTCGCGCTGGCATATTTAGAGGAGCCAAGAGGGTCCTTCTTCTTCCCCGTGCACTTTTCTCCTTGTAAATAGAACGAAACCGTAAAATGAAGTAAACAAAGGAGGATAGTCTTAAGATGAACACCAAGTAAAAGTTAATCGTTTCCGAGTGAAGCATAAAATAATGATTTCTCGAGAAGTGCATAATTTTCTATAATGTTCGTCGGGTAGCCGGTTGATTTTTTAAGTAACCTTAGACATAAGACGCAGCTAGCACCACGTGTACACACGTGATCCCTTACGGCCTGGCCTCGTCTCTCCCTCGACGGGAGATTACAAAAATTTTGTAATTCACAAGTTTGCCGTGTACGATGTTGAATCTAGAATCGATGGTGAATTAGCGTCGTTATTGATTTCTGAAGGATTAAATTGCCAATTTGTCGTGTATTTTGTCTTTTGAAGGTCGATTAAAAAAGAAAGTCACTCGAAAGCCGTCGATCGTCTCCTTGGTTTAATCAACTCTTAATTGCGCAAAAATAGCTGCAGACCGAAAGAGAAACGCCGAGGAGCTGCTAGACCGTAAGGGATTCAATATCGAGATAGAAGAAGAAGTTTTGCATGAACCAACGGGCGCTGTTCTTACGTGTATATTTTATCAGAGAATCCAGCTGCCGCGCGGTTCAGTTTCACGGCTTGGTCCAGTCCGGCGTGGTGTGCGTGCTTGCGTTTTTTGCGTGCGTCCTCTGTGCGCGTGTGCGTAAATGTGATTACCGGTTTTTCAAACAGAGACGTCAGAGCACAACAGGCGAGTAACGACGAAAGGGAAAATACGGAAAGATATACAAATTCCTCGACATAGTACAAAGCATTTAAACTCCTCTTTTTCCAATAGCCTAGGGAAATATAATAAGTACGCATTGCACATAAGTCATTACGCGTAAAAAGGAAAAAAAAAAGAAAAAAAAAAAAGAGAAATAGACATCTACCGAGTAGCCGGAGAGTCCGCGACGCAACGAGGCAAATTCAATTTCTCTTCTTCGTTTTGTTCCTCTCCCTTCCGTTAATTTGTACCCGAGGTGCGATGACCCGATAGGAAAACCACTTGACAACTAACAATTATCTCGACCCTTTGCACTCGTGAATCACTTTTCTCCCGCGCGGCGAAAACGGGCTTGAATGTAATCTAACGATTTTTCGAATATTTCGTGAAAATCCTACTCCGGAGAAGAGAGAAAAACAAATATATAGAGAAGCGTGAAAGCTTCCTTGAAAGTTTGGTAGTTTATCTCGTTTTCCTCTTTTCTTTTAAGTTCTTCGAGAACTTAAGTGCAGAGGGTGTCAACAAATCGTGTATGCAATTTATTTGTGTCGAATCTACGAAAAATTTTTTTTCTTTCTTTCTTTCTTTCTTTTTATTTCGAAGAAACTGTTTTTTTTTTTTTACTGAACACACGAACGCAATACTAAAGAATCCGTAAGAGAGAATATTCTTACAAACTTTTTGTACGAGACTGCAAAGGCTGACGTTTTATAGATTACTCGAAATAGCGCAAGGTACTTATATTGCGACCGATCAAATGTTAGCAAGGTACTATATACTTTTATAATAGACTAGCCAAATTGTGAATGGTGAATATTTTATATAAACCGTGTAGAACTCTCCGAGGTATAATTTCGACACCGCTTAATGCACGAATAATAAGATGTGTTATTGTTTGGAAAAACTTGAGGTTTCGATACAGCCCCGCCTCGAACTGAATTACACATTCTGCCCCTTGTTTTGAGAAACAAGTTTCTTTGTTGAACATTCGCCGATTCGTTCAGCGTGTTACGATAAACCGTATATGTTTAAAATGCGTATAGATACTGCCACGATTGCGATCATTAGTAGCTTGAATTGAAATCATAAAAAAAAAAAAAAAAAAAAAAAAGAAAAAGAAACAGAAAAGTATTTAACAAGAATACGACGTCAATGAACAATGTACTTCCTTTGAGAAAGAAATTCACTCGTTCTTCATTTCTCACGACACGTAAGATCGCGTTTCCGGTTGTGGATTTTCCGGACATCCGATAGATAATAAAGGAGAAAGGAAGAAAGGGAAATAGTCAAATTAAAACAAAACTTATTTTACTCGTGATACATGTATGTAGAAGATACGAGTCGTTTCGTTCGTATCCACCATGTTTTCTTTCCTCTTCATTTCCGTTTGTTCCTCATCGAAATATTTGTACCGCAGTCTTCCAGGGTACAAAGAAAAGAGTAGAGTGATACTGTTCGTTCGTCATGGTACGTAAATCAAAAAGGGAAAGAGCAGGCAAAAAGTAAAAAGGGGGAGGGAGAGAGAGAGAGAGAGAAGAAAAAGCGAGAAAAAAGAGAGATAGAAAAGGAAAGAAAAATAAGCTGAAACAAAAAGATGAAAGAAACGACTAAAGAAATTGTGTGTATAACTATGCGAACCCTCTGATGATCTCAGCGTTTTATTTTTGTATAGAGTGCATAAAAAACATGTAATCTTCAGGAATGTAAGATCGAGGAAAGAGGTACGCGGTTTGTGAGAAACAAAGAGATGAAAGAAAGCAAGACTTATTTAGTAGACGAGAAGAGGAAACGTGTAAAAGGGAGCTGTAGGTATACAAAAAAAAATACAGACAGACGAATTTAGGTTGCGAGGATAGAAGTTTAAAGTTTGTGAACGTTTTTTCGGACATTTCCCAGTGCTGCTTTATGTAATACCCTATATATATATATAATATATATATATCTATATATATATAAAAAAAATTGTATGAAAAGTCATTTAAGAAAGTATGCCAATTTTTTATTATTCATTCAATTCCTTCTTTTTCCACATCCCACTGTTAAAAACAAAAACAAACACATACTCGTACACAAGCTGTGAAATATTACTATGGTTCAATTCAAAACAATTTATAATTTTATGTCACAATGATTTATTAGTTTAATTATAATTGCTACAACCGATAACAAAACATTGATCTTCTTCAACCATATGTTATTTCATGTAATATGTCCAATTATGTACACTTTGGAAGCATTACACAAGTCGATATAGTTCTTCCTGATAAATATAAATAATGTACAGGAGCAATTTAACATAACATAACATTTCACATGTAAATGCGCGTATAATATACAACATATTAATATAATAAAAACACACAACATATTATACGTGTATCTATGCATTTGTTTATAACACACGCATGCTTTTGTTAATAAACACATACTCACATTTTCGCACAATGTAAACTACAATATTAAATCATCAGTTAACATGACATGTCATTTAAACATTAAGGAACATTGCTCTTATCCTAACTTGGACTAAAGTTTCTTTAATTCTATATATTTACAATGTATAGTATGAAATAAGGTAAAAATATATAAATAAAGAGAAACATAAAAACTAATATTATATGATAAACAATAATTATGCAACAATTTGTCCTTATTTTAAAACAACTATACTCTGTGCAATGTTCCTTTCCAGCATTTCATCGATTAAAAACTATTCTTGATGTTAATTTTATATCTCTTTTTCATAATTATGTGCAAAGATAGATGTCATTATCCTGTTTCTTTTAGGCACAACATACAAGATGATTGATACTGTTATTTTAGCAGAAAACAAAGTCACGTATCCTCATTTCCCTTTTACACATCATATATATAACAAATACACATCTTGAGCATAACAAGAAATATTTGTGCACTGCATTAAAAGTATTAGCATCACTTTTCGTTTAAAAATAAAAGTATTTAAAAGCTGGTCTTCCAAAGGCTGCTTTAATTTAGAATACAGTAAGATACATTTAATCAATAGACTGATATTTGTTTATAAAATTTAAAACTAAAACTTCCATTATTAAGTTAACTATATATTTGTCGTTTTCATATATTTCAAACCTCATTTTAAATGTAAAATCTAAGGAAAAAATTTTAACAATAGGCTTATACCCAGTTGTAATTTATATAAAAGCTTAAATAATTTATATAAATATTTCTTTAAATAAAATTGTTTAAAGTATCTAAATATATATATATATTATTTTTCAAAAAACTGCTCTTAACAGGTACATTCTTACTTTAAGAATATTGTGCATATTAGAGGCGCATTAAAAGAGAAATATAAAATTTGCAGAATTATTTTAGAGCCCATTTGTTTCTTACAATTAGCTACATTACAAGTAGCGTTCACAGACTAATATACACATGTAACCACAAAATTCTGAACCATCAACAACTATTTTGTTACATCATGAAGGTGTCTCTGATAAAGCTCGCTGTATCAATCTCTTAGATTTAAATTGCCTAAGTTTGTTTTTAAGATTAAAATAAAACAACTTTGCTTTAGATTAAAATAAAAATGTATTAAGTTCTCAAAATAGAAAACGGAGGTGGCCCAGCCTGTCTCATCATCATTGCAAAACTACTTAATCCTCCTTCATCACTATTATTTTGATTATTCTGTGAACCATTTAAAGTTTTACCTCTGCTACCACTATGACTTTGCAAATGCTTTTTCAAATGATCTTTTCTGTAAAATGCCTTACCGCACTCTGTACAAACTTGATTTTTTCTACCTGAGTGTATAATCATGTGTCGTGCAAGATGTTCATTGCGTTTAAATGCTTTACGACACATATTACACTGATACGGCCTATCTTTATTGTGTCCTTGTTTGTGACGATCTAGATGCTCCTTGCGTTTTAAACTTGCACCACAAATATCACAGATGTGAGGTCGTTGTCTGTGATCTTCTAAGTGTTCATGCAATATCTCTCTGTCTTCACATCTGTATGCACACTCCGGACATTGATAGATTAACATGCCTGAAATAAAAGCTCTGATAACAAATTTCTTTAGGCAAATAATTTCTGCTGTATCCTTTTATATGTATTTACCATTGATATGTTGTGGCTCAACCTCATATTCAATTTCTGATTGAGTTTCTTGACAATTATGTGTTGAATTGTTGCTATTCTCTTCATATTTTGCTACATAAGGTAAATCTAACGTACTAGAACATCGTGCTAAGTACTCAGAAGTAAGTTTAAAGTCTATTTGCAACGGATCAGTCATAGTTGCTACATCTACTTTTTGAATAGTCTGTGTACCCGAAGATTGATGAGATATTTGTGGGCATGTTTCCTTATTTCCACAATTATTTTCATTTCTGTTTTCATCTGTTTGTTGAACGTGAGATACTGAATGTCCAGAATATGTGTATCCATTCATATTAGGCTGATTATGCTGATGGCTGTGCATGTCTGATGGAAATTTTAGATTGCGTGGATCATAAGCCATCTTTTAATGTGCAACAAAATAAATGTCCTTATCATTTGCCTATAAATATAAAAACACTCCAATATAAAATTAACAGGACATAAAATATAACACGCAATTATAAATATAAAAATCGTCAATTAAACGCAACAAGAAAGGATCGTTTAAAAAAAGAAAATATTGCATTGATAATTTAAGAAATTGAATCTCACACCTTCAGCTTGAAAAGGCCATATTAAAAAATACGATAGGCCCTGTAATTTATCAAAGGGGCCTTGATAAAAGAGCAAACGGCATATTAGTACAAAATTAATTTAGAACTAGTTCAAAAGGATTGATTAGCAAAAATTTCCATGTGGAGATAATGCTGTTGTATAAATTCGATGTGAATGAGTTTTATTGAGCAGGTCAAGACAGATGTCATTTATCATTCGATATTTCCGAGATTTCTAAATACCTTTTAGAAAATATTATGACAAATGGAGAATGGTAGTATTTATCCGTGTTATTTACGCGAGTCAAATTTACTCACCCTTTACGCGCAGTCAATTATAAAACCAGCACATCACTGACCACTATTTGTTTGTATTGACGAGCTTGGCCATCTTTACACATCAGCTGCTGCGCAAATTCTGAATCCTTCCTCTTAATAAGCTATGTATTTTACGAAAATGTAATCAAATTGTGCACGAACGGTTCATTTATCTCCAAAATTCGTTGCAAAATAAATTAACGATTAGAATAATTTCTCTTAATCGCGATTAGTATACTTTCTACAGTTTCGTTTCGAAATACGTAACGACACGACAATCACAGAGTAGAAAAGTATATCGCATTTAAAAGAGGCGGCTATTTAAGGGATTCGCCAGAAAAAAAAAATCGTTGTGCCAATTTATATTTGTTTCAAATCAATAAATGACAGTTAAGTAAATTATTGTTTTAGTAATATTTATAACAATTTCAATCGATAAATCTTTCAACGACTTCAAATGTATCATTTATTCTCATTGTAAAGATAATAATAATAATAATGATAACAATAATAATAATTATTATTATAATGATAATATTTATTCAATTGGTACGTTTACGTATTGAAATGTATGTATGTCAGACTCTTGAATTTTATAATCTTTTCCTAACAATGCTAAAAATATAATTACTATAATTCGTCTTTATGTGCATATTATAACATTTGATAGATCCTATATTCTACGCGGGGTAAAATATTATTTCATTGTTCTTTTTTTTCTTTCCTAACTCCTTGCTAGAAAAATTTATAATCAATGACTGGTTATCAACGTATGTATATCTATAAGAGTAATGGTTTTTTTTATTTAAATTCAAAAGCTGGATATAATCAGAAACGTGTGTATTTTCGCAACGATGATATCCTGCGGAAAAGAAATCGACGTTTCATGACCGTTTTCGTGTGATAACGAAACATATTTATATTATCATTGACTTTATATAGAATAGATTAGACATGACATGGATTTCGTGTCTCAGAATCTGAAATACCGACCAAGAAAAGAATCAGTGGTTTTTTAGCGCACTCTACGTTTAAACACAGACGTCTGTGGCTTAAGCAACGGCGAATTGGAGAACTATACCAAGTAAAATGATACATACAAGCACAGACGAGGAGTATAGAAGAAATTAAACTAAGTTTAATTGTCACAAACAGGTTAATTGTCGAACAATCTTTAGGAATATAGAAAATAATTGAACTGCCATAAATGAATTATTGAAACTGCGAAATAATGTCCGAAAATATAAAGTAATTAAATTATAAATTGTTTAAACTCAATTGTTTAAATAAATAGTTAAATTATTAACTAATACATCAAAATATCATAGAAATAAAAAGGTAGTTTCACTTTACGAAAAATATAGAAATTACAGTATTTGTTATTGCCTTAAATTAGTGGGGGTTATAAAAAAACAAATATCGAAAAATGATCAAACGAAGTATTAAAGATTTCCAAAAATTAATTTCCGTATCACTGACGAAATTAATCGTGACTTGTACGGAGAGATCATTACTTATTAAACGTCCGTCGCATACACATCGACATCGAATTTTAGAAGTGAATTTCCAAATAATATTTTTGAATATTGCCAATTGTTTAAAATGCGGGCGTTTTAACATTAAGTTGCGTGCGTTTAGTTTTGGTTAATCGTAAGGTCGTAAGGAGTTTGAAATGAAAAATATTAATGTCGCAGAAGTAAATTTGTAGAGGTTAGTATACCGAAACGAATCCTCTTTCGCAGGCCTTACGAAGCCATTTTGCAGGAAGTAGTTTTCTTAGTCTCGAATTAGATAAATGTATCTTTAACACAAAAGACTGCGACTTAAGACGACTTACTGTATGATACATTAGCACAATCGTACGAATTGTGTGATTTATTGTATGATTGTGTGAGAAATGAATTTATTGTTACTCCAATTGTTGCTTGGAACACAGAGTTCCATAATTCAAACCTAGTCTTGCGTTTTAGAATTAAGCATTAGATTTAAGTCCAATGGAACATCTGTCTTCTTTTTATGAAATCCTAAATCAAATAGAATAAAAGAAGTCACATGTAAAAGAAGATGAACAGGTTTACGGTCCAGTGTGGGTCTCGTGCGTAGTTACCTCCTCGTGGTGAGACCTGGTAATTGATATCGATTTCCAAACATTAACGTTTGAAAAATTATATCAAGCTAAAAACTACGCAAATTACAGTTCAGTTTATATCCTGCAAAATTGTCTCATTTAACTAAGTGAACTGGACAGTAGGATGAACTAGATAATAAGTAAATTATTGGCACAAAATCCGAAAATTTGGAAAATACCTCCTAGTTCTCGAAATATTTAGGAAAACATGAATATGGAGGAGGTGTCACGTCAAAGAACCAAGGCATGCAGTTCTCCTGATACAGGTGGACCTTGAACATTTTTTAAACGGGAATATCTCGACAGCCAGAAACTGTTTCTCTTGAAATTCTGCACTTTCTATTAGCAGCACATAAGATTCGAGGAAGTAGCACAACAAGAACCCCGTCGAGCGGTTGTCCTGATACAGAAATTTTACGAAAAAATTTCAAGCGGGAATATTTCGAGAGCAAGAAGGTGCTTTTCGCTGAAATTACGAATTTTGTATCAGGAGCACACGGGGATATAGGAGGTGGCACGATAAGGCCCCCATCGAGAGGTACTGCTGATACAGAAGTTTCCTGAAAAAAATTCAAGCGGAAATATATCGAACGCTACAAAAAAACCTCTGTATCAGGAGAACCGTTTATCGGTGGGCGATATTGTGACACTTCCTCGATTGTCATGCTCTCCTGATAACAAACACGAATTTTCAGCCATCTATTCAATCTCTTCCACGAGACATTCCAGATTCAAAATTTTTCAAAAAACCTCTGTATCAGAAGAACCGTTTATCGGAGGGCGATTTCGTGCCACCTCCTCGAGTGTCATGTTCTCCTGATACAGAACACGAATTTTGAGCCAGCTGTTCCTTCTCCCACACGAGTTATTCCAAGTTCAAAATTTTTCAAAAAACGCCTGTATCAGGAGAACCGTTTATCGGAAGGCGATGTCGTGCCACCTACTCGAGTGTCATGTTCTCCTGATAACAAACACGAATTTTCAGCCATCTATTCATTCTCTTCCACGAGACATTCCAGGCTCAAAATTTTTCCAAAAACCTCTGTATCAGGAGAACCGTTTATCGGAGGGCGATGTCGTGCCACCACCTCAAGTGCCATGTTCTCCTGATACAGAACACGAATTTTGAGCCAGCTGTTCCTTCTCCCACACGCGATATTCCAGGTTCAAAATTTTTCAAAAAACCCCTGTATCAGGAGAACCGTTTATCGGAGGGCGATGTCGTGCCACCTCCTCGAGTGTCATGTTCTCCTGATACAGAGTATGAATTCTGAGCCGGCTGTTCCTTCTCGCACACGCGATATTCCAGGTTCAAAATTTTTCAAAGAACCCCTGTATCAGGAGAACCGTTTATCGGAGGGCGATGTCGTGCCACCTCCTCGAGTGTCATGTTCTCCTGATACAGAGTANGTTCTCCTGATACAGAGTACGAATTCTGAGCCAGCTGTTCCTTCTTGCACACGCGATATTCCAGGTTCAAAATTTTTCAAAAAACCTCTGTATCACGAGAAGCGTTTGTCGGCGGTCGATGTCTTACCACTTCCTCGAGTGTCATGTTCTCCTGATGCGGAATACGAATTTTGAGACAGTTATTCCTTCCCCCACACGTGTTATTCCAGATTCAAAATTTTTCAAAAAACCTCAGGGTCAGGAGAACCGTTTACCGGCCCGCGATGTCGTGCCACCTGCTCGAGTGTCATATTCGCCTGATACAAAATACAATTTTGAAGCTGGAATATCACGCGAACGAGAATGAATGGATGGCTGAAGAAATGGCACGACATCGCCCGCCGACAAACTGTTCTCCTGATACAGAGGTTTTTTGAAAAACTTTGAACTTGGAGTATGTCGTGAAAGAGAAGGAACTGGCTCAAAATTCGTATTCTGTACCAGGAGAACATGACACTCGAGGAGGTGGCACGACATAGCTCACCGGTTCTCCTGATACAGAGGTTTTTTGAAAAATTTTGAACATGGAATAACTCGTGCGGGAGAAGTACAGCTGGTTCAAAATTCGTATTCTGTACCAGGAGAGCATGACACTCGAGGAGGTGGCACGACATAGCTCACCGGTAAACGGTTCTCCTAATAAAGAGGTTTTTTGAAAAATTTTGAACCTCGAATAACTCGTGCTGGAGAAGGAACAGCTGGTTCAAAATTCGTATTCTGTACCAGGAGAACATAACACTCGAGGAGGTGGCACGACATAGCTCACCGGTAAACGGTTCTCCTGATAAAGAGGATTTTTGAAAAATTTTGAACCTGGAATAACTCGTGTGGGAGAAGGAACAGCTGGCTTATAATTCGTATTTTGTACCAGGAGAACATAACACTCGAGGAGGTGGCACGACATAGCTCACCGGTAAACGGTTCTCCTGATAAAGAGGTTTTTTGAAAAATTTTGAACCTGGAATAACTCGTGTGGGAGAAGGAACAGCTGGCTTATAATTCGTATTTTGTACCAGGAGAACATGACACTCGAGGAGGTGGCACGACATAGCTCACCGGTAAACGGTTCTCCTGATAAAGATGTTCTTTGAAAAATTTTCAACCTGGAATAACTCGTGTGGGAGAAGGAACAGCTGGCTTATAATTCGTATTCTGTATCAGGAGAACATGACACTCGAGGAGCTGGCACGATGTCGTCCTCCGATAAACGGTTTTCCTGATACAGAGGTTTTTTGAAATTTTTGAACCTTGAATATCTCGTGGAAGAGAATGAATAGATGGCTGAAAATTCGTGTTTGGTATCAGGAGAACATGATACTCGAGGAAGTGGCACGACATAGCTCACCGGTAAACGGTTCTCCTGATGCAGAGGTTTCGTGAAAAATTTTGAACCTGGAATATCTCGTGAAAGAGACGAAATAGATTGCTGGAAATTCGTACTGGGTATCAGAAGAGCATGACAATCGAGCAAGTGGCACGATATCGCCCTTCGATAAACGGTTCTCCTGATACAGAGGTTTTTTGAAAAATTTTGAGCCTGGAATGTCTCGTGGAAGAGAATGAATAGATGGCTGAAAATTCGTATTGGGTATCAGAAGAACATGACAATCGAGCAAGTGGTACTATATCGCACGCCGATAAACCGTTCTCCTGATACAGACGTTTTTTGAAAAATTTTGAGAATGGAATGTCTCGTGAGGGAGAAGGAACAGCTGGCTCAAAATTCGTATTCTGTATCAGGAGTACATGACACTCGAGGAGGTGGCACGACATCGCCCTCCGATAAACGGTTCTCCTGATACAGGGGTTTTTTGAAAAATTTTGAACCTGGAATGTCTCATGGAAGAGTATGAATAGATGGCTGAAAATTCGTGTTTGGTATCAGAAAAGCATGACACTCGAGGATGTGGCACGACATCGCTCATCGGTAAACGGTTCTCCTGATACGGAGGTTTTTTGAAAAATTTTGAACCTGGAATAACTCGTGTGGAAAAAGGAACAGCTGGCTCAGAATTCGTATTCTGTATCAGGAGAACATGACACTCGAGGTGGTGGCACGACATCGCCCTCCGATAAACGGTTCTCCTAATACAGAGGTTTTTGGAAAAATTTTGAGCCTGGAATATCTCGTGGAAGAGATTGAATAGATGGCTGAAAATTCGTGTTTGTTATCAGGAGAACATGACACTCGAGTAGGTGGCACGACATCGCCTTCCGATAAACGGTTCTCCTGATACAGGAGTTTTTTGAAAAATTTTGAACTTGGAATAACTCGTGTGGGAGAAGGAACAGCTGGCTCAAAATTCGTGTTCTGTATCAGGAGAACATGACACTCGAGGAGGTGGCACGAAATCGCCCTCCGATAAACGGTTCTCCTGATGCAGAAGTTTTTTGAAAAATTTTGAACCTGGAATATCTCGTGGAAGAGAATGAATAGATGGCTGAAAATTCGAGTTTGGTATCAGGAGAACATGACCTTCGAGGAGGTGGTAAGACATCGCTCACCGGTAAACGGTTCTCCCAATACAGAGGTTTTTTGAAAAATTTTGAACCTGGAATATCGCGTGTGCAAAAAGGAACAGCTGGCTCAGAATTCGTACTCTGTATCAGGGGAACATGACACTCGAGGAGGTGGCACGACATCGCCCTCCGATATACGGTTCTCCTGATACAGAGGTTTTTTGAAAAATTTTGAACCTGGAATGTCTCGTGATAGAGAAGGAATAGGTGGCTAAAAATTCGTATTTGGTATTAGGAGAGCATGACAGTCGAGGAAGTGGCATGACATTGCCCGCCGATAAGGAGTTCTCCTCGTACAGAAGTTTTTTAAAAAATTTTGATCCTGGAATGTCTGGTGAGGGAGAAGGAATAGCTGGCTCAAAATTCGTATTCTGTATCAGGAGAACATGATATTCTATGAGGTGGCAAGACAAATCCCCGCCTCCAGCCGTTCTCTTGATACAGAGGTTTTTCGAAAGAAATTTAGGTGGAAATACCTCGAGAACCAGAAGCTGCATCTCTCTGAAATTTCGTATTTTGTATCGGGAGCATATTACCGTCGAAGATGTGGCACGAGATGTTCTTCTGGTACAGAATTGTCCAATAGAATTTCATGTTGTAATATCTGGAGAAACAGAAGTTGTATCTCGCTAAAGTTGCGAATTTTGTATCAGGAGCACATGAGCATCAGTAAGTTTCTTGACAAGACCCAGCGTGAAGGTGTTCGTCTGACAGAGTGTTTTCGAAAATTCTATACACTGAAATATCTCGAAAATTGAAAGTTATTTTTCGTTGGAAATTCGTATTTTTTGTCAATATTTCACTTGTTATCTAATTATTTCTTGATTATACTGATGAAAGAATTTTGTATGCTGTAAACAAAACTCTAGGTTGCGTAGTTCTTATCTTGATATCATTAAAGTTTGTAAAACGTTATCAATTACCAGGTGGCGGTGACTACGCACGGATCTCATTATAATTTATTGTAAATCTGTACTGTTTTTTGTATTTATCACACAAGTCACAACTTGTATTGAAGTAATTTATGTAATTTGTGCAAAGAGGAGATGTATTCGTAAAATATGGCATAATTGTTTGATGATTCTAATGACTAATTTATGATATTGAATAATTATTCTTGTTTGATAATTTAATAAAATTTAATTAAGTAAAAGAGTGAATTTGATAATTAAAACTGTTAATTAAAGTTTCTTAGTAATGCTTTAGTGGCTCGATTACTACAAATGATTAATTAAAAATTTTGAGTAGTATAAAAGCTTAAATACTTAGGAACGTTATAGAAGAGAATTTGTTGTTTAATTGTTACAAGTTATTAGAAATATTAGAAATATTAGATTATGTTTAAACAATTGGAATATTTAGAAATATTATTTAAAAATTTGTTTCTAAAATTTACGTCGAATCGTAAACGAAGGTTCGATTTATACCTAGCTCTTATTTCCGATCGAAATTTACCTTACCGCGTTAATCGATTGATCGGTAACAGTTTATTAAAATTTCATAATTTATTAATAACATATTAGTGACTCAATCGCTAGAAATCAACTGAAAATTTTAAATAGTTGTTGGAAATGTTATTAAAGGAAATTTTTCGTTTAATTGTTACAAATAAATTATTTAGATAATATTTAAACAATTAGAATATTCAGTTCAATCTTCAGGTATAGTCAGTGATGCACAACAGGAAGTAGTCTTTGTCAATACTTCCAAAAACTCTTTTTTTACAGTAATCAATAATTTTAGTTTTTACGTTTTATTTAATTAAACTTTTACGTTTTTATTGTTTCATAACTCTCATTATACTTAAGGCTACAATAAATACTGTAATGTTTATATTTTTCGCAAACTAAAACTACGTTTATACAGTTACGTTTTAACTTAAGTCTGTTGACATATATTAAATGTTAATTTAGAAATCTGTGATATAATACCGATTTATGTAGAAAATAATTGTATTATAGTCAAAAATTAAATTGGTCGCCTCTTAAGAATAGTTATTCAAGTAATCGTTCGCATCCAATTCAATAAATAATTTTTGGTGTATGACCATTATTTATATTTTCTGATTTTACTTCCTACTACTAGTAGAGCTGCGGTGGAAAACTTGCTCAAATCGATATGGTAGAATGTGATACGAAAATGGTATAAAATGGTGGATTGGCGACCCTCGAAACATGTAACACGAAAAAGCATTGGATATCCGGTCTATCCTTGTTATTTAATCACAGACAAGGTATTTGATATATTCATTTATCTCATTTGTTTCAGGCAATGACATAATATACTGCGGTATATTAGATTCCTACTATGCGTATGTTGCTTGAAATGTAAGAGGAAAAGTGAAATTATTGAACTGTACAGTGCTGCCGTAGATGGACATCTCGAGAAGTACATTTAAACTAGAAATAGTTTAAAATTTAAATTTATTTCAATAATTTTCTCACACGTAAAACTGTTATCTATCACCAATATTAATTTATTCTCTACCTTCCTCAAATGTCCTACTTCCATTATTCCTTTTAGTTTTATCCTATGCATTTCTATGATTTAGTCATATTTTCTAAAATATGAATATTTACCTACAATATTCGACAGTGATTAAACATAACCTTCTTTTCTTATTTTACACACATGCATCAGTTAAATAAATTCATTTATTTATATGTATTCTTCTACTATCGAAAATATCAAGACTTTTTCTTTAATAATTTGTTAATAAAAATCTGAATATTTGCCAATTTGTGCATGCGTTTAGGCATAAATTATAATAAATTTAAAGAACAGTTGCCAGTCAACGATCTGTAGTCGCTCGGTGCTGTACGCTTGCGCACAAAAAAGAAAGAGAGAGAGAGAGAGAGAGAGAGAGAGAGAGAGAGAGAGAGAGAGAGAGAGAGAGAGAGAGAGAAAGAGCTGGTGGGCGTAGAAACGAGCGTGCAATTACGAAATTCCGACGTCTAATTTAAAATTACATTCAGAGAAGGAGAGAGAAAAAAAGGGTGAATCTCTCCACTTCGCGCTCCTTCGTGCAAAAGAAATTCCCTTGCGCGCGCCATTTCCGCTCAGCTCGGAGCGAAAATTAGAGAGGTTCCCGCGAGAGGATACGGAACGTTTCTTTCGGAAAGTGGCAAAAAGTCGTCGAATCCGGAGTCGGAGGGACGACCGGGGAACTCTGTATGCGACTGGCACGGTGTCGCGAGCGCAAGAAAGCAGCATCGCGCTTTCGCCGGGAGCGGAACGCCGTCACTAATTATCCGCTGACCTAACGAACTACGCTTCTCGCATCGTCGGAATATCAACATTGTGGGACGACGACGAGGACGACGTTGTCCTCGGATTCCTCTCGCGCAAGAAGGATAGGTCACGCTTTGCGCGACGCGAACACGCGCTCCATTAGGGGCGAGTTATGATGATTAGCCGACACGGTCCCTTCGTTCGAGGTCCTGCGAATATTGTTCGAGCGAGGAAACCTATTTCCGGAGATTCAGATTCAATCCTATTGCTGGCGAAGGAGTCGCTGCTTCAAGAAGTGTATTTTTTTTCTTTTTTTATTTTTTTACCAAGAGCGACTGGTTCTTGGATTTGATTTCTTGTAGAAAGCTGTACAGAATTCCGCCTAACGAGGTCTTTTCATCTTTGGATGACACCTTCGCACAAGCGATATCTTTTCGTAGATTAAGACTTCGATCTTGTCTTCTGTCCTGGCTTTAGGAATTAGAATTTTTTACTTCTTTTATTGAGAGTGGTCACGACTCTTAGTTATTTGACCAGAAACTGGCGCTGAATAAAGTTTCTTTTAATGGGATCTTTTTATTCCAGTCATTTTCTGTGAGATAATAATAACCAGTCACCAGTAAAAATTATTCAAATTCCCTTTTTTTATGGAAAAGGAACAAAATGGGGTGGAATATGAAAGAAAAAAATTTAGGGATGAAACAGTAGCTTAATTTACTATTACTGCAACTCAGTTGTTCATATTATCTCCTTTCAATTCCCACTAATAATTTGCATAAATTGCTTTAAAATTAAACAATACCAAAATAAAATTGATACACGACGACTCTTAAAATGCGACATACTATATTCTTCTGTAATAAACCTTAGATACAAACCTTCCAAAAGTCACATTAAAATACATATGCTCGAAAAATGACGACTTTCAAATTTAAACGCCAATTCAGTAGACTAAATTAAGTCCATCCATGTAATTTGTGACACGATGAAGCGTGTCTGAAAATTCGCGAGACTATCGTGGTATATTTCAATGGTGTTAGAATGATACGGGTTGATGACGACAACCTTACGAGCTGATAATACGACAGTCAAGCAACAGCTATGTACCTGTACCCTTTAGAGAATGCACTTAAGAAGCGACACAATGTTCAATATACAGCGTATACGTATACGTGCATATGCGCACACGAACGATTACACGGGCGATGCTTGAGACATTATGCTAAAGTTTCCTGCACGTTGATGGTTCCAGCCATTGCGTTTCGGTCGCCATCAGCGTCTAATTTACGAGACTGTAAAAACACAGCTGTAGAGGTATTTTCATTATTCAAGGGGACATAAAGATGGAAAAAAAAATCTCAAAAAGAAAAGAAAGAGTCCTTTAAAGTCTTGCAATAATTGAAAATACTGGTCCCGTTGATGATGCACAATGAAAATGACCCTCTACATAATAAATATCACGTAAAATCATGTATAATTAATTGATGAATCAGATAATATAGTTGCTGTTAATCCTTCAATTGTGAATATTAAAATGAATTCAATCGATCATAAAAATAAAATATTAAAAATTAATTTTGATCCACGATAAGTAGCTAATAATTTAAAACCTGGCGAATTTTTATATCATGTTTTTCCCCCATCTCTATTTCTCTCTCTCTTTCTCTCAAGCAGACTATAAATTTCTTTCGCTCGTAACTCAATCAAGACGTTTAACCGCTAAATGGCTTATACTTCCGGGCTTTCTATCAAATTCCCAACTATTAAAGCACACTAAATCGACGTAACTAATTACTTTTCTTTTCCCTTACTGCTTTTTTTTTTTTATTCTCTCTTTGTCCCGCGTAGAAGTTCCGCAGCCTCACAAGAGAAACAAGAAATTTACCAAAGTTCGTCGCAATAAAACGTGACGATTTTTTAAAATTCCTCGAGCGAGCGCCACTCCAACAATCTCTGTACCTTGTTACATTTTTATTTACCTTCTCTTTTCTCGTTTTGTCCAGCAAATCCGATTTTTTCCGCGGATTAAATACTTTAAAACGGAGGATTGTTCGGACGAATCGTGATCGAGTAGCTCGCGATCGAGTAACGTGACAGTTTTTTTTCGAAAATGGGCCGTCTGCTCGTCGATGAAACAATGAAAGAAGAAACCATGGTGTGTATGTGTTGCAATGTTTCTTCGAGAAAAATCAAAAACTTTCGCGCCAGACGTTCAGCCAACGCTCTCTTCCTTCGTCATAAATAAAACGCGGGATTTTTACGTTCCGCAGTAACCTCGCTAGCCAACGCGCGCCGTTATACGATTTTCTCCGCGCTGTAACGTGAGGAATCGTTGCTGCGAGGCGAGCGTTGTACACGTATGACGTAGGATAAACATTTATGAACGATATAACAGCACAATGGTGGATAGAAAAGTTCCCGACACGGGCAGCTTCTTAAAATAACAAACGTGTTTGAAATCAAGTTGCGAATCAACGTACGAGCGTGTAATGCCTCGGGATTTGACGTTCTGCCATTGGTTTTCTGTCCGACAGAGACTTCTCTTTGAATTTTATTCTATTTTATTTTATAATATTTACCATCCTGTTCCTGTTGAATTCGTCTATCTCAAAATACCTCTTCAATTCGAAACATCAAATGCGTTCAAACATTGCTATTAAATTTATTTTCCACCTAAACCTAATCTAAAATATAACCCCCAGAACGTCAATTCGCAATCCCATCGATTTCTCGCATAACAAACTTTTTTTGATTTTCAATTGTATTTAATTACTATTAGAAATTTATTTTTTAATTCTTAAAATAAATTTCCTGAAACTTGTAACCTCGTAAGTATATTACATCAATTGTATAATAACGAACTTTTTCAACTAATTATCAGCATTGCTACAAATTTCTTTTACTCCCAAATAGCAAACTATCCTCAAATATCGATCTTTAATTTCAATTAATAATTACATCCATCAATCGCATAATAATCAACTTTTCAGCTAATTAATTGCATTCAAGCATTGCTACAAATTTCTTTCACTCTCAAATAATAAACTACCGCTAAATATCGACCTTTAATCTCATAATTACATCCATCAATCGCATAATAATCAACTTTTCAGCTAATTAACTGCATTCAAGCATTGCTACAAAATTTCTTTCACTCCTAAATAATAAACTACCGGTAAATATCGACCTTTAATCTCATAATTACATCCGTCAATCGCATAATAATCAACTTTTCAGCTGATTGACTGCATTCAAACATTGCTTCAGAAATTTCTTTCACTCCCAAATAATTAACCCTAAATACCTCTAAATATCAACCTTTGACCCCATCAATCGTATAATAATCAACTTTCCGAGCTATTGTCGAGCCGATATCGCACCGTACAATCCATCAACAATTTTCGCCGACAATTATCCCGCGACATCGTGGCACAGACATCGAAGCCCGGGGACTGTCCCCTTCCTCTTGTCCGAGGAAACCACAAATTGGTCGACTCGGGCGAAATTTGATAAACGGCAGCGGCGCGATTAAAATCGAACGAGCTTCGCGGGGCTGCTTCCCACGCCTCTCCCGTCCTCTCTCGTCAACTTTAAATGTTAGTAATTGCTGCTCGTTTGCCGATAAATCCAATCCTGTCGACGATTTAATTGGTCGTCGCGAGTGTTGCGCGCGCCTCGTCGTTTCCACGACGTCCAGTAATGACCGAAGCCGACGACAAACGACGGTTTTCCATTATTCCATTGTTCTCCGTCCTTACCAACGTCCAACGTCTTTCCTCTCCAATCTCACCTCCCTAGCTTCTCGACTTTGTCCGTCCGTTTTCAACCCCCTCTTTCTCGCACCTTCTCTAACTGTTTGTCTCATAGTTTCTCTTCTATTCTCGTTCTCTGTGTGTTTGTTCAGTCTTCCAGGTCTCTTCGACTGGCCGGTGTCGATCAATGAACTGCATCCGAAGGGGCTGCAACAGGCTACTCCCGATACATAAATGCAATACCCTGGCCATTCTTTTATTCGCAAACGCATTCGTGGTGCAGAAGTTTCTAATCTGGGGAACTTTCCTCGAGCGAACGAGACTTGACCTCGTGTCTGGAATGAAATTTACATGGGGCTGGGTGTAGCATCAAATTTTCACGCTTCAATCTTATACTCTTCGTTTCAGTAAACAGGAAGGATTCGAATGGAAGGACTCGATCGAAAAATCGTGTACACTAATTGTGAGAGAATGTTTTTCGCATTTCGTTTCAAATTTGTCTTTTTCTAATTTCAGAGAAATATTTATATTTCGAAAATGAATGCAACGACGTACAGGACTCGCATTTTTATGGACAGTGTAACTCGTCACTGATAAGTCTTTTCTTCAAGAGTAACAATTATTTAGGAAGTTGTATCAATCGTTTTTCATTCGAGCTGAACCGAAATTTGCTATGAAAGAAGAAAGAAAACTTCTGAAGATCACGATTGAGTTTGAGATTTTTAAGAGCATCTGATGACTTATTAAGCCGTAAGAAAATATCGATTGTTTGAAGTCTCCATTTCCGAGTTGTTTAATAAAAAATATGGATGATCAACGAGAAGACAGAGTGATCTGTTGGAGCCTCGATGGAAGCATAGTATTCGCGAAATTGATCGTGTCAACGAGTAAACATATCCTCAGCAATGTTTCACTTTCCAGCCGATCGGCGAGCAAACGAGTCTGTCGCGAACATATTGCCTTCACTTACACGTGCTCTCCCTCTGACGTTAGAATCATGTCAGAAACAGGGGATGCAACCACCAGCAACGAAACCAATACGTCTTTCACTTCTAACAACGCGCGACAAGTCTTAATTGATCGTCTGTGGTATTATTTTACCAGATGAAGAACGGAATCAAGTAAATTAAACAAATAACGAGTTTCTTTCTCTTTCTCATAAATTCCATTCGCACGCACGATCATTCACCAAAATGTATCAATTCGATTTTTTAATTAACAAATCAAGATTCGAAGTTCAGAATTTTAGAGCTGAATATCTCTTGGGGATTTCGAAAATAACATATTTATTTATTAATATAGAATAATATATATATATATATATATTAGTGATAATGATAGAAATTAATATATATACAAATTGAATGAAACGTTTTACCTGTAAAATATTGCAACGCGTACTATATTTTACACGTTTTATGTACTTTTGTATTATTTTATACATATTATACGTATATTCGTGCATTTTTACGCCTAATCTAACTTTATTATAAACGCGCGAAAATCCATGATCTACGGATAAATACTATCTGGAAAATATCTTTGATAACACCTTTAATCAAACAACCATCTATTCTCACCTAACGAGAATCCTGTGATACATGGTTTCGAACTACCATGATGAAAGATGGAACGCGGTTAATCCGCTTAATGTAGCACGTAAGGGTCAGTACTCTGGCCAAGCAACCCCAAGTCAGTCGCTGGTCCAGATAGTCATTCAGCAGTCGCTCAAGTTTCCGATCATCCCTAATCATCCCTAATAAGGTCACGGGACGCTCGTCTTCGAGAATAGATACCATCTTGTTTTCGTTCGGTCGGACAACCTCGGGGATGGTTTCCTTTTTACGGTGGAAGCTGTTGAACCGTACCAACCATTGCAAGCCAAGCGTGCGTTTGAGAGTCTGGGAAATAAAAGCGACGCTCGAAGACGCTAGACTTTGACGAAGCTTAAAATGTCGTTGGTTCATAGAACCATGGGTTATTTCGTCCCAGGCTACCCTTGAGAAAATTTCACCGGAAAATTCCTTGTCCCTGAATATTTCATTGGTAACTCGAAGGTGATGTTTCTTTTTTCTTTTTCTTCTGATAAAAAATTAAAGAAACTTCTTTCTCCTATGGGAAGTTTCTTTCTTTTTGGAGGCTTTGGTTAAATTATTCTTTGCCAGTTGTTTCATCCTTGGAAAGGTGGGATTAGCTAAATTATTTTTACTGTGTGACTTTCCTTGTGATTTTTATGCATCGTCGCATCGAGTGACACTTTGAAAGGAATGTTCCTTTCCTTTTTAATTTGACAGTCTAGAATATTTCAAAGTGTTCTTACGTATTCTCCAACTGATAATTGCAGAAATCTAATTCTAGCGAATTAAACATTCTAATTTTAGATTGAGAAACAGAACTGACTGTCAATTAAGAAAATTTCTATGGCGTGAGATATATTTCTACAAATTATTTATGTCATTGAATTATTCTTACAGACATCTCCGAATAACAGAAATTTGATTACCACCAGCTTCTTCTATATCTCAACATTTAATAAAAGTCATAATCAATATCATTCGCTCGTATATATTCAGCGTCTATCTTTCGAATCTTCGAAAATTCCCCACTTATAAATATCCCCCGTTGCAGAAATTTTATTACAGCTGACTCGTTCTTAAATTCAATAAAAGGAGAACAATCAATGAAGCTCAGGTCTTCAAATTTCTCAAAATTCCCTATTTAATAATTCTTTCTTTTTCTCTTATCCTTCCCAAATACCTTTCTTTCCTATTATATAATTCTATAATTTCTTTCTTAAATTCCCCAATTATATTCTACAATTCTGGAAATTTGATTGACACACGAATTCATGTCCTTAAATTTCCGAAAATTCCTATAATTCTGAGAATTTGATCAACATACAAATAACTGACAAAAATATCACTCTACGAAGTGGAGACAATAACTGACAATCAATAAAATTGTCTTTAAATTTTCCAAAGTTTCCCATCTGATAATTCTTCTTTTTTTTCAAGTATCCTTTTTTTAATTTTTTGTATTTTCTGAGAATTTGATTGACACACGAATTCGTGTCCTTAAATTTCCCAAAATTCCTAATTATATAATTCTGAGAATTTGATCAACATACAAATAACTGGCAAAAATATCACTCTACGAAGTGGAGACAATAACTAACAATCAATAAAATTGTCTTTAAATTTCCCAAAGTTTTCCATTTGATAATTCTTTTTTTTCCAAGTATCTCTTTTTTTAACTTTTTTTATTTTCTGGGAATTTAATTAACACACGAATTCGTGTCCTTAAATTTCCCAAAATTCCTAATTATATAATTCTGAGAATTTGATCAACATACAAATAACAAAAATATCACTCTACGAAGTGGAGACAATAACTGACAATCAATAAAATTGTCTTTAAATTTCCCAAAGTTTCCCATCTGATAATTTTTTTTTTTTCAAGTATCTTTTTTTTTAATTTTTTTTATTTTCTGAGAATTTAATTAACACACAAATAACTGGCAAATTCACGTCACGAAGTGTTAACTCTTTATTAAAATTCCGTTTATTCCTTTGTTCGGCTGCCGAGCACTTTGAGCACAGAAGTGCAATATCTTCTTATGCCAGCCGGAAGTGAGGAGTTTCTTCTGTGAGAGGAACCACGGTGTTGGCCACTGGAAACCAGTATTACCAGTTGCGCAGCGCAACCCATCGTGCCGCGACTTTACCTCCGCGTGGGTCATAATAAGGATAGTAATAAAGATGGTTTATTGCCCAAGCGTTATTATAACTCCCGACCGTGACTGCACGATGAAACTTGGTCACCGTTGAAACGTGCGGCAGGCTAAAACGAACGTGGCCTCAAAACATAAAAATGCCAGAATACCGTTAGCCGTTTAATGAATGTAATAAAATGAGGGGAAGAAAGGGGAGGGAGTGAATAATAACTTGGCCTGGTCCGAGGGGAGTTTCGTTCCAACTAAAACATCCTATCGATTGTACGTATGCTAAGTACGTTTGACAATTAGCAGTAAATTACAGGGGGAAACATTTTCTTTTTCACGCTCCATAGATGAGCTAATTCCTTTGCATTCTAATGTGTTTTCTTTTTTTTTTTTTTACTGTTTTATGTTCCTGAGGAATTTGAAGAAATTTCGGAATATTTATTGACGTCTGTATCTTACGTTATATTTTTCGTATATATAAATACATTACACTTCAGTGAGGAGATTCATTTGTCTGAGAATGGAATATCTTCATTGTTTTAACTTGTCATAAAATGCGAAGAGATTTTAGAGTATTTAGCAATGTTTGTATTAATTATAATTGTTTAGAAACGCGTTTAAAAAAATTTTTCGATAAAGATAAATGCTCCTTTTGAAGAAATTTCAGGATAAATTTCCGCTTGAGAGAGAGAGAGAGAGAGAGAGAGAGAGAGAGAGAGAGAGAAAGAGGGAGAGGGATTGCGAATATTAACAGCTCGGAAAGAATTCAGTTATATAGTAAAAAAAGGAAATACTTCTTCGCACTGAAAAATTTCATTGAAATTTCTCTTCCTGGTTCGACAATAGTTTTTGTTACGTGTCTACGTATTTAATCAAAAGCAAATTTAGCTGTTCCATTTTTAAACGGAATTAATCGTTCTCAAATATCAAAATATTTGCACGAATTTTTATTATATGGAAATTTTCATCGCACATTGAAGATACAGTTACAGCATAGAATAAAAGGATCAATTGCACAAACCGTTTCATCGATTGGAAAAGCACATAAAAATATTTTTAATTAAATTGGTAGAAGATTTTCTGGATTTCATAGGATTGTCGACAATTGTATCGAAATCCTTAAGATTGGCCATTATTATTATTATTATTATTATTATTATTATTATTATTAATATTATTATTTCTACACCTGCCAAAAGAAAAAGTGTAAATATTTTGCACGTACGAAATAAATACATTTTTGCAGAGGGGAAATAAAAAGATAAATTTCTCTGCAGAGAGAATCAGAAATAAAATACAAAGTTACAAAGATGTAACGGAGAGAAATATAAATAATGGCAATTCGTTAGCAACAGCTTTCAAACGGGCCACGTATTCAATTCTTTCGCACGGCGGAAATATAGAGAATTCGCACGCGAACAGCCACCGTTGATATATCGGTACAGCGTGTATGGATTTTGTTAAGCCTGCTTCGAAATGCAAAATACGAATTACGAGAAGCATCGGGAGCGTGCAATTGATATATGAGTACACGTGCAGTAAGATAAGAACTCTTTCGACCAGCGAAGCCACGAAATTTAGCCCGTATATTTCCGTGCCACCGATAAACCCGCGTAATGTCGTAATCTCGTTCGGAATTAATTCGATCCGGCGCCTCCTGAAACGTGTGCATTGTTTTCTTACCACGAGCGTGTCGCTGCTATTTTGCAAAACATCGTTCGCCGTTCATACGAAATGGCCCTTCTTGCCGAGAATATTTTTTTTGATAAATAATACATGAATGCAGAAACTGTATGCATCGCGCGACGTGACGAATGATTAATAGCGTCGCGAGTATAATTAAATTATACAACCAAATTTATTTATATAAACTCAGAACTCGGACAACGTAACAAGTTTTCTGACTGACTGATCTTCACAGTTTTTTTGTTTGCCTGCAGTAGTTTTTCTTTTTTTTTTTTTTTTGTTATAAATCGCAAGTATTTTGAGCAGTTTGTGACATTAGTCTGTGAATAGGAGGCTAGCAGGAACGTTATGAAGAGATCAACAGAAAACCTGCTGCCATGAATGACTAGCTGACTTTCACATCTCACGCAACCCAACTCTCGCATCCTTCATTCTTACTGGACGATGAAGTCTTCTCCCTGTTACCTGGCCTCTCGACCTTACCTCATTCAGTCACTCGTGATAAAATTAATGTTACCAAACCTGCGTTAACCTGCGACTAAATCCCGAGTTCTACTACGTAGACGAAATCGCTTTTGGATTCATATTTTTGCAAGCTGAAGAACCTAAAAGTTAAAACCTACAATTAAATTCCACTACAAATTCTATTATGTAGGTAAAATCACTTTTACATTCGTATTTTTCTAGGCTAAAGAAACGAAAAGTTGTTTGATTAATCCCAAAGTTGAGTAATTAACGTGGGAAACAGTTAATTTGTTACATACATCCAAAAATATTTCTTTACAACCAGAAGAGAATATTATATATTTGCCAGACAATGCGGATGTTTTATGCAAATTCCTACTGTTATTGAAATCACTGAAAAAATAAAAGCGAAATGGAAATTCGCTACACTTGTTGAATACTACGACCTCTGCTTTACTCTGGATATTTCACATATTTTTTCCTCACGCATTAAACGCACGCCGCGAATTTTTGTATCATTAAATCCTCCGCACAAATATTCACGTTACATGTCCAGCGTGATATTCGTAGATTTCTCTTTCTCGCGAATAATCGTTATTCGAACGTTAACAGATCTTGAAAATCTAATTCACAAGCGTCCACTCCGACGTAAAAACGAAAGAGACGAACAATCCACACTTCGAATTCGTTGAATTGTTATAATTTCATTCAACGATGCATTAATTCTCGTAAATACGTCCTCTCGACGGCTGCAATTTCAAACGAAACGCTCCTATTCCCTTTAAACGCAATCTTCAATCAACGCGCGGTGCTTTGAAATAATCTCTCCTTCGCGGAGAGGCGTCGATCGACGTTTTTCGACGAGAAGAAGCTAGTCGGCCGTGTTGGGAAATTTGGCACAGACGAAACGTACCAGTTCGTTAAAATCGGCATTTCGTGGTACGAATTGAGAAAGAACGGGCTATCGTTCGTTAATCCTGTCCACTGTGTATATATGTTGTGCAATCGGACACTTAACTATTCCGGGCTCGATAGCGAAAACAAGCAACGACGATGAAATACGGAATGAAACAAACTTCCCTAGCGCGACGTAATAACGTAGGGATAATTTGAAATTTTTTTTTCCCCTTCGTTCTATATTCGTTTCTCTATTTTTTTCTCTCTGCCTTTTTTTGCAACGGTATCTCTACCACAAAGGCTAACAACGAAACTCTTTCCCACAACTCTGTAGGCCGTACACTGCGGTGTAGTACATTGTTCACGAAAAATTTTTTTTAAAATTGGTCAGTCATTGTCGCGAGAATTAAAAATTCTGCTGTTATTTATTTAACCCGTACTTTTATGAGGGCATTTAGTTTTTAATGGGGTTTTATTAAAAATTTTTAGGAAATAAAGTCAAGCTTAATTGAAATCTGAAATCGCGAGTATCACGTTCAATATTGAATATTTTTGCTACACTTGAGTTGAAATTTTTAATAGGATATTCAACGGCATATAGTACATCAAAGTGTATAAATAGTTAAAAGATAATTCAATTGTGCTTCTTTCTACGATTCTATGGGCCATCGTGTAGTAGATCGTTCGTGGAAAATTTTTTTCATGCGATCGCGAACGTTGTAGCTTGTTAAGTAGAATTGGTCAGCCATTACCGCGACCGGCCATCGAAAGGACATTACTGTTAAAATTTCACCGGTTATTAAACTTCCACTTTTAATAGGATATCCAATCATCTGTAATATATTTAATGGAGTGTATAAAGTTTCGAAAAAAAAAAGTTGAGACAAATTTAATCTAAATCTAACGCAAATCTAAACCGCAAGAATCACGTGGAACACATCCTTAAGCTCCTACTTTTAAATTCTAAACTTTTTGCTATTTTTATTCTCTTCTAAAGACAAGAAAAAATTTCCTAAAAAAAAAAAAAAAATCTTCCTCTAAACAAATTCCTTCCGATTCAGATTCGTTTACGTTGGCAGATTTCTACAAAGATAAATTTCCCACGCCGCGAACATTCCCGCGAGATTCCACGCAAATTTCTAAATTTCTACAAAAGCAAAACATTCGCCGAAAATCAGTTTTCATCGAGCGAGTTTGCAGCCGAGTCGAATCTGTACGAAGCGGATTCAGGTCCGAGTGATTTTTCACGTTGCGAGACAAGAGGAGGAGGACACGCGAGAACTGGCGGTGTCAAGAGCAATTTCATTGTCGCACTCCCCTGTGAGGGTCGAACGGCAACGAAAACGCCGCGGGGTGCGCTTTTCAACTGCATTAGGCCGAAAGTGGCGCGTGTCCCCCCAATCTTCCCACCATTATTCCATTCCATGGGGCTTGCTCTCTCGTTGAACGTTGGTGGAACGTTGCCACGGCTAACGGCGTGCCGGTGTTCGCGTTTCTTCAAATTGAGTTAGCGCCGGCAACCGGTAGCTCTGAAGCGCCACTTAATATCGTTTTTCTTAGCTTAGTCACGTTTTCTGGCAAATCGAGTTTTCCCTGCGGCTCTCTCGTTCACCCATCACCCCTGTGTATAAATAATAGAACCGTCCTGGCTTGTTCTGGCCGTCGAATTAACCGAGGCCGATGCCCTCTCCGTTGTTTCTCTTGGAAGTACAATGACTTTTTACCAGCACTGTAACGACAAGCACTCGGGTTTCAGTTTTCACGCGCGATCGTCCCGATGGCCTGTCAGTTATCGAGTTTTTAGAGATTAGAGTATAAAAAGAAAATATTCAATGAAAAAACAAGGTGTAATTCTTTCTCGATCAAGTCATTTAATAAGACAACTTTCTAATCAGTCGTTTGTAACTGATCGCTTACTGGAGAATTTTCCAGATAGATTCGACGTATCGATCCTTTCGAAATGTGTACACGGCTCCAAGCTACTCACGCGTGCGCGTGTATGTTGTGCGTGGTGGCGATAATCGTTTCGTCGATAGCCTTTCCGAAGCGTTCGAGTCACGCGACTTCCGAGAACTCTCGTCCATTTGCCTTGGCAATTTATCGCGTTTCTTTCCCGCCTTTTTCTTCTCGCGTTAATGATAGACTCGATAACACAGTACGCTGTGTAATTTGAGTTTTTCGATGGCGTATAAACAGTGAGTGTGTGTTCACGCGACGAGTAAAACAAAAAAAAAAAGGAAAAAAAATTCTACGGGGGTGAAAATAATTGCAGGGAGGTATGATACATCGTTTGGTATGATATCGTTCCCGCTATTAAAATGATGGCGTGCAATTGCGAGAATAAATTTATAACGAACGAAAATGTATTTTTCTTCCAAGCGATTCCATAGAATATTTTTAATATATATAATTAAAAAAATGACAAACATTCGCATTTAAAATATTGTTATATGTTATAATATCGTATACGTTCATCTAAATCGTAACAATTTGAGGAACAGAAGAAAAAGTCCCACTGGAAGCAAATATCCTCATCATTTCTCCGATAAGGAAACGAAAGAATCGACATTCCGCGTCTCGTCGAATCAAGCAACAAAGCTTAATAAACATATTCAATTTAACTCGGCGACCAAGCTTCCCTGTTCTCACCCTAAATATTCAAATCCTCGAGAACATCAAATATTCTCATCCGTATATCGTAACTACCGTGGCAAGTAATTACTAACTCGACAATAAGACTGAGAGAGTGTTCAGATTCTACGTCTCATCTCGTGCTATCCAAATAAACTTGGAAAGCTCGACGGCCACTCACGGCGCCACAGCGACGTTCCAAAACGAAACGTAGACTCGCAAGCAAAACGCTCGAAGGAAGCGGTAAATATCAGGATGGGCAGCGTCACGACGACGCATTTAATTTCGTCGATATGCACGCGGTTCCAGCTGCGAATTTTATTCGAGACCGGCTCGTTTCGCCGATAAATCACGGCCACCAGTCCTCGAGTTCTTGATTCGAGCTCGGCACGAAAGTTCGCGACTAGGCTCGGGAATAATCGCGGCGCGGCGTTTCGTTGAATATTTATGCGGTACGCTTGTCGTAGCCTATCGAGGATCGAGACTATAGTTTCGCTTTTCCCTCGTTTCGTTCCGTCGATTCTAAGCGATAGATTTCTCATGAAGATTTTTGAAGGAGTCTGTTGAAACTCACTATTGCGCTAGACAAGATATTTAACCTCTTTTAGGCTACCTTATAACCCCACTATTGGCGTCTATAGTCGTTCACTTCGCGCTGCTAGAATCAAACTAAAGACGCCTACAGGCGTCCGACAAATGTTATTGACAATAATTGCGATGACAAAAAAATATTGGATGAGATGTGAGTGAATTTTAATTCAACAATTACATCCTAGTCGTATATGATTTAAAAGTGATTATTTTACAGTTGTTTCATTTAATATTAAAAATGAAAAGGCGTGGCAATATATTAATCACAGAAAGACACAAATATGAAAACATAACGGAAGAAGGGAGACACATTACGAATGCAAGATATATATAGGATTAAGTATTGACCCACCTTACTAGATTATTAGACATATGAAATAAAGCTTAAAGTTACTATGAAATTTTTGGGATATACACTAACAATTCAATACAGAATACGAACGAATAAGTAATATTGGTTTAATGTAGTGCAATTCAATATTTTGATTATTTCAATATACTGACGAGAAATTTCACCATTCTCAGTGTAGATCGTGATTCAAAGTCTGCCGTAGTCGAGGAATTAATATTGAAACTACTACAGCGAAAAATTTCCATCGCAGACATTAAAACAAAAAAAAAAAAAGATATGTGTACGTACAATATATAATATTTTAAGAAAAATTTTTCGAATCACCAGAAACACGCTGTTTTGCATCTGTAAAATTTCTAACAAAAATTATCAATTGGTCGTTTTGATCACTTCTGTGGCGTTAAGTTGAAGAATTTTTACGAAAAGGCCTGGGAAAGTTCTTCTTCCGCTTCAAGTGTTCGCATAAATTTCGTTCGAATAAAGCGGAATTTTTGAATGAATTCTGGAGCTCAGGGTAAAGTCCCGTTTTATGATGATTTGGTAGAAAATTGCAAGAATTGTGTTACAAGTTGTACAATTCGTGTGGCTTGTATAATTTATATAATTTAAATCGTACAGTTACTTACGAGCAACGATATTTTACAATTAGATAAATTATTAAGTAAACACTGGAATCTTTATGAGGTCGTAAAATAATTCTTACTTTTGACACTCAAAGGACTCTTGACAGAGGATAAAAATTATACCTCCTCCTCGCAATTCACTTCTGTCCCCTTACTAACTCTCTTCCCAGTTTTCCTCCTTTTCACACGTCCTCGCTCCGTCCTTAATCATCCCCCGCGAGTCTATACCAGCGCCGCGATATTTGCATACACTCGCTCGGGTAATTACCTCGAACAACGCCGGCATCGCTGACGAAATCCACACACGCCAACTAAAAATTCTTCCTGGCGTCGCGGACGACACGTAGCTCCTCTTTTCACGTTACCAGCGTCGTCGTTTCCCCTGAACCTTCCACCCCGCGGGCATGAGATCTGAGCTCGCGTGATCCCGTACTCTCTAGAGAAGCCTCGAAAGAAGAAGGAAAACGAAAAAGAGAATTCGACTCGAAGGGAAGGCTACGAGAAGCGCGGAAGATAACAGAGGCACACAAGACGCGTCCTGGAGCTATTGTGGCCAGGCATAATGCAGCAGGCTCGTGCAAACACAATTTGTCGCGTCACAGCGGATAGTCAATCGATTAGGTACGTGATGCAGGGTGCGCCACAGGTGCATGTGGCCGAGGATTACGCCAGTCTCGACGCAGCCGTAACTCCAACGCCTAACGACCTGATGCCCCGTTCTCGCAATTATCTCGTCGCGTCTCGTACGATCGGCGTAATAATCATATCATCTTGGCTACGACTTGATTCGTCTTGACGAGTCGAGTCGTCTTCGACAATGTGTTCCCAGTTGCTGTGAACACATTGTCGAACCTCTTGCGCTGAAATGACGCGCACGTTCGAGAGAATATCTGGATCAGAATTGCAATATTTTCTCAGTTTGTAAGTTTGTAAGTACGTTGAAATATAACCCTCAGCAAAACAAATAATAAATTTATTTCTTCATCTAGTAATTTCTATCCAGTGATATACCGATGAATTCGAGAGGAAGACGAATACGGTTGTATCGCAGTAGTGTGTTGTATTGCATATTGTATACGGTTTGGTCACTCGTTGTGGTCCGTGAACCAGTTACTAGCCCAAGAGGTTAAGGCGTCTAGTAACAATCTAGAAACGAGACGTAGAAAATATATTACAACAGATATAATATTATTAGTTCCATTAATTTTTCTCCGATTATGTTTCTTACGTCATTTCGCTCTCCAGTACATTTACTATTGTCCATTTATACGCTTAAAATTAATAATAATACTAATAACTGTTGTTGTAATTAATAATAATAATAATTATTATTGTATTACTTGGTATTACCCGTTCATACCTAAGCAAAACAAATAATAAATTTATTTCTTCATCTAGTAATTTCTATCCAGTGATATACCGATGAATTCGAGAGGAAGACGAATACGGTTGTATCGCAGTAGTGTGTTGTATTGCATATTGTATATGGTTTGGTCACTCGTTGTGGTCCGTGAACCAGTTACTAGCTCAAGAAGTTAAGGCGTCTAGTAACAATTTAGCAACGAGACGTAGAAAATATATTACAACAGATGTAATATTATTAGTTCCATTGATTTTTCTCCGATTATGTTTCTTACGTCATTTCGCTCTCCGGTACATTTACTATTGTCCATTTATACGCTTAAAATTAATAATAATACTAATAATTGTTGTTGTGTAATTAATAATACGATAATTATTATTGTATTACTTGGTATTACCCATTCATAAAATGTGATATCATAATTCGATATATGGCATTTAACATATTATCCACTATTCGGTAATCCGTGACTATTCAAATCATTCGGGACTTCAAAGTCTTTTAGATTCTTCGCATCACCGTGACTGTCGATTAGTTAATTGACAAAGATACGATTTCCCTTCGGCGTAAAACACTACAAAAGTTTCGAACTCGCGAAAAAACATTTCACCCTCGCAGAGGAAGTTCGAAAGTGCCCAGGCTTCAATTTTCAAGATTTTTCACTCGCGAAGTTTCCACCTTGGGGGACTTGCTTCGATCTTTAAAAATTCCGTACAGAACTGCGAAAACTTCTCACCGGCGAGAAATTTTCGATCGCGGAATATGGTTTAATCAGCGAAAGTTGCGACGAGCCACCTCGTTCGTATTACGAACAGAGTGTTCGGCACATTTAAGAGTAAACTGTAATCTATCTAATGAGTCGAGCAATCGATAGACGAGAGGAACGCGAGATGGGCAATTGAAAGTTTTCTTACCGACAGACGGGGTGTATCATCTGGCCAACGGGCGTAGAGTAAACGGCGACGTTTTCAATTTACAAGGGCGTCTCCCTTTTTTTTTTTTTTCACGTGATACCCGACGTTGGGACAGAGTACGCTTTCAATTGGGGTAAATACGAGGTGTAAGCTGTCGCGTAGGATCGATTTCTTTTAATTGATTGGCCGGGCGGGGATAGGGGAGCAAGGCAGATGGTTTGGTGGTCGGATGATAGCTGCTGGATACGGGTTATTGATGATGTTACGGAGACGTTTCCAATAGGGACTTTACGAAACAGATGTACACCAATTAATCCAATGCTACCCGTGCACCCCCGTAACATAATATTAATATATGCCTCATCGTGTATTGAATTTGAATTTCGCTATCATTTAATTCATTTTTACATCTGAAGGTTGTTTTGTATTATTGAATTGAATAATTGAATTTTTCAAAGACATAAAAAAATATTATTACAGCAAATAAAATAAATAAAAGTCATCTCTGGTTTTGGTTGGAATCCAAGAGTTGATCGAGAAAGTAAATCATCTGGATTGCTATTTTATATCACACAGAGAACTATTGCAACAATACAGACGGAATGAATTAAAATTCTTGCACACAAAAGAAAAATAAACATTCAAGCAAACGACTCGTCCTGCGTCATCTATCGACAACTCTCGCGAGAAGTTAATCACGTGAGAGCGGTTTACTAATTAAAATAAGAACAAATCGACGACCGGATATTTTTCAACGATGAGTCGAGTCCAGAAAATATCAAAACAAATCCAATTTCCATCCATCTCTCTCTCTCTCTCGTGCGAAACATCGATCGTCGAAATTCCAAACAATCTATCGCGTTTCTTCTCAAAGAAAGCTGGAAAAACAAAAAGAGAAAGAGGAAAGACAACATTCCCAAAGGGCAAAAAAATTCGCCCGACCAGACGAACCGGTCTCGCCCTCTCAATTTTCGCTCTCGAGCCGAAACCCAACGCGGGTTGATCGCGTTGTTTTTCCCCCCCGTCGAGCGCAACGAACCCCGACAAGGGGCGAAAACACGAGGCAAACTTCGAGTCAGGGGTCCCTTTTTTTTTTCCAGCCGTTCGCGAACGCAACTGGTGCAGCTTTTTCTACGTACGTGAATCGAGGCACGAGGAACTGACACGCTTCCACACTCCGGAGAACGTTCTAGCGAACCGCGTAGTTGAAATTAGCATCTCGCGCGAGGGAAAGTTTGTTGCATTCGATCAGTGTTTTCTTTCGATCTCGCAGAGGGAGTTGGCACCACATCGCGAAGTCTTTCGAATACGTACAACGTGACGGAGTCGTGCAGGCTAATCCTTCCGAATGATCTTTGGCACCTTGCCAAGAACCACTCCGTGACTTCTGACAATTCTTTTTCCTTTTTTCGTTTCTTTTTCTTGTTTACGTCCTTTCTCTGGTCGTTAAGAGGATACAACTGGTCGTTACGACGAGCACTCCGAGGAATTTTAGACATAGAGAATGTTTACGTGTCTCTGGGGCATCGAAATGTGGGAAAGTTTCTTCGGAGAATTAATTTATCGAAAGTTTGCAACTCTCTTACCAAGTTAGAAATCTTTTTTTCATGGAATTGGCGTTTTTCTGAATAAAGATTTAATGTTTTAGACGTAGAGATTGTTCGAGGTGAACTGCGAACATTTTTTCTGTATTTCTATGGTACCGAAATGTGCGAAAGTTTTTTTGAAGAATTAATTTATCGAAAGTTTGCAACTCTCTTACCAAGATAGAAATTTTTTTTTCATGGAATTGGCGTTTTTCTGAATAAAGATTTAATGTTTTAGACGTGGAGATTGTTCGAGGTGAACTGCGAACGTTTTTCTGTATTTCTATGGTACCGAAATGTGCGAAAGTTTTTTCGAAGAATTAATTTATCGAAAATTTACAACTCTCTTACCAAGTTAGAAATTTTTTTTCATGGAATTGGCGTTTTTCTGAATAAAGATTTAATGTTTTAGACGTGGAGATTGTTCGAGATGAACTGCAAACGTTTTCTGTATTTCTGAGGTACCGAAATATGTAGAAGTTTTTTCGGTGAATTAATTTATCGAAAGTTTGCAACTCTCTTACTAAGATAGAAATTTTTTTTTCATGGAATTGGCGTTTTTCTGAATAAAGATTTAATGTTTTAGACGTGGAGATTGTTCGGGGTGAACTGCGAACGTTTTCTGTATTTCTGTGGTACCGAAATGTATAAGTTTCTTCGGAGAATTAATTTGTCGAAAGTTTGCAACTTCTTACCAAGTTAGAAATTTTTCTTTCATGCAATTGGCGTTTTTCTGAATAAACATACAATGTTTCAGACAGTCGAACTGCGAACGTTTTTGTATTCCTGAGGTATTAAAAACGTGCAAAAGTTCGCAGGACGCAGGTGCGGATCGTTCGGAAGTTGGGAATTTACAAAGTTGCAAATTCGAAGAGGGTGTAGATTTTCGTAGAATCAGCATTTCATTGAATAAATATAGTTCTGGGCTACTGAGACGTGCAAAAGTTCACCGGGATGTTGTATAATGTATTACGTTATTCCAGAAACTCATAAACGCAAACATTACTTCGATAATTTAACACAACTGAAATTTCTCTGAATAAATCGCATAATAAATTTCTCTGATTAAATATATTACAATGAATTATATTATAATTTTGGATATTGATGACACGTGTAATATAGTTACCCATCACGATAGTTATTAATGAGTTTTAATGGATCAGAGTGTTTAAAAGCTCGCAGGATCTGAAAACGCAGACGACTTGCATTCGTCTTTCTTTCTCTCTCTCTCTCTCTTTCTTTCTCTCTTTCTCTCTCCCATGTCGTCGCGTCATTAATGATTCATAGAAAAAGCACTTGGAACGAACTCCCCTGCATCTCCTACGAACGAGTAATCTATCAAATTACTAGCTGGATGCACCGGAGAAATACGATAACACGATCGCGACATCCATTTTTTTAATTAAAGCCGACGTGTCGGTTGTGTATCGTGTCTCGGCGTGTGTCGTCAGAGAACGTCAGCAGCGCGAAAGATAAAAGACTGTAGGGGGGGGGGGGGGAGGAAAGCCTGTGAGACGCGTGACGGGAGTAGCAGAACTGACATAATTAGAATTCTCTTTGTCCGACTCGGCAACGATCGATACACCCTTTTTCTTTTTTTTTAATAATTTAATTCCAGGCAAATCCAGCGCGATAAAATCTGTGATCATAATTATACGAGATGCGCAGGATGCGCGTGGTACACGTATATTTTCCGATATTTGCAGCCGGAATTGCTTGGAATTATTGGAACCCGATATTAGAAATGGGGGAAAAAGAGAGATCTCGAAATGCCGAGAGCTCGATATTTCGTTTTTAATTCGATCAAGGGGGACGCGTGGCGCGGAGATTTTTCGGAATTTGCATGCCCCGTCGCGAATCCTTTGCCAGCCGGATAAATTAAAAATATCCAATATCGGTTCCGCGTTAATACAGTGGCAACGTTCAAGTGATTTTTTATACTCTCGTAGCTCTAAATTCTCGCGAGTGACAAGGGAATATTGTGAAAAAGGGAATTTACTCTCAATCTAAACCGATTGATATTATTTACGATTATTAATTCCAAACGATGCCGACATTTTATAAATCAGTATCGCTCAGGTTCTGTTCAATAGTTAATGATCTCCGACGAACAGTGATTCCAGCTCTTTGTGGAACAAAACCAGAAAAGAAAAGTTCGTTTAACGAAAATATCGTGCGTATTTTGCTCGATCGAAGTAAATAAATCAAAGTCTCGTGCCACGTCGCATCCACTGTTCGCTTCGTCGCGGTTTTTAACTTCAAAGAGGCGAAACTACGAGTTACATTTACAACGAAACAATTCGGAGAAATGACGAAATTCGGGAAACGAGAAGCACGCCCCTGCGCTAATTCCAACCACCGTGTTACAGGCGAGTTATCGATAAAACAAGATGGCCGCAATCCAGTAACGAGCAACCATGTGCATGTAGAATTTGAGCAAGGTCGGAACCGACGAATTAAACGAAACGAGCCACGTGGACGACGTGACGCGTAACTCCACGGAAAGTCGGGAACGTGTTCTGGACGACGATGGGACACGGCCAGCAGAGAACGCACAGCTTCCTCTATCCTTGATTGTAAAATCGATAGCACGCGAACACGCGACTGTCCAAGGTGTTTCGTCGTTTTCCCTTCTGTCCACTCACGTCGCCATATTGATCTGTTGATTCTGTTTTAACGACGAATCGTCGCACGTCCCATAAGTTCCCTCTTTGTTAATCAAATTTCGTTTCTCATACTCGAGAAGAGAGATTTCGTTTTCGATTTTCTTTCCAGTCGATGTCTTTCAGTAATTTCCCTCCTCTTCCGAGTTTTCTTCTTTTTTCTTTCTTCATTCGTTTTATCTTGTTCGAAGAATTTGCATTTTATCGACGCTTTTGATTTCGTTGGTGGTTCTTAAGTTGTTCTTCCTTGTTTGTCGAATTTCTTCTTTCTTTCTGTGCTCGAAAGTGAACCTTTTGAATTCTTTCTCATCGTGAATCTTCACTTTCTTTCTCTGCTCCGTTATTTTGTTTTTTCGTGACCAGTTTCGTTTCAACAGGCTTCGAGTTCCTTTTTTGTTTGAAATTGAATTTCTTCCCTTTTCGGTGCGCTCGAAAGAGAAATTTTATTGATTTTTATCTTTTGCATTCGTATTTTTATTGAAAATTTTCTTGTCTTTTTTTCTTTTTTTTTTTTTTTGCATCTATCGTACTCCATATAACAAATTTATATTTTGCCAGTGGCAATTAAATTTCTGCCCCTTTCTGTGCGTGAAAAGAAAAATCTCATCGGTATCTTCCGCTTCCGTATATTTCCACCGTGAATTCTCTTTCTCTTTTTTCTTCTGTCTGCTATATTCCGCGTAATAAATTTATATTTTGTGGATGCAGTTAATTTTCCTTTAATGGTGATTCATTAAATACCCCTTAAATTCCCCCGTTCGTTAATTAAATTTCTCCCCTTTCTTGCGCGTGGAAGAAAAATTTCCTCGGTACTTTCCACTTTTATACTTTTGTCGTAAATTTTCTTCTTTTTTTTCTTTTTCTTTTTTTCTTTTTGTTTGGTGCAACGAATTTGTATTTTGTCGAATGTACTCAGTTACGTCTGTCTCCTCTTTCTCTTTCTTTTTCTTTTTCTCTTTCTTTCTTTTTTTAATTTAAGACACTCTGAGGCTAACGAGGGTGATTTATTGTGCTCCAGGTGCAGTTTAGATGTAATTAAGGAATAGGTGTGCACGTGTGGTTTGCGAGCTAATTAGACTCAAGGTGAAGGAAATGAGAGAGAGAGAGAGAGAGAGATGTTCTGTTTGGAAAACTGGAAAATTAACATTGATGAGCAATTTAGATATTTTGTTTAATCCTTTGCACTTGGTTTCTTTCGATAGCTTTTGTCTTGCACTTTCTCAAGAAAATCCATTTAATAAGAATGTTATCGAGGTCGTTTAATTTAATTGAAAGTATTTGACACTTTACATAAAAATCTTCCCTCTTTGGCACTTCTCATCTGGTATTTTTAATAATTACTACTACTTGATTATTCAATATTTGAATTACTTAAGACTCCTTATTTGTACGTTTTCAACGCGAAGATAAAATGATTCTTCGTTCTTGGGATTTATTTCTTGGTGTTACGTAATGGCTTGCAGCGAAGCATGCGATCTGAAGAACTTTCATGCAACCTCTCTATTAACTCTGGATTACATATATATATATGCTCGTTAGAACATTTGACGAAAGAAATAAATTGCCAGCTAAATTCAATTTCTACAATTTCGTCCAAACAAAAATCAAGAATTTGCATAAAAATCCGCACAATGTACACAGAGATAAACTATCTTTACGTTACTTAGCATTAATGACTCGATTTAAACGAAAGTTGTAGATACTACTAGTAAACGATAAAATCCACCTCTCGATTGTACATACATACGTCATACAGGTGAAATCGAGCCATAATTCAATAATCGACTCGAAAATCAAATCAAATCCAACCATAGTTTGTGCATTTGGCACGATTCTCACGATCATTCCTCCTCCCCTCCCTCCCCCGCGTTCCAAATTCTCGTCGAACGGAGCAAAGCAGCCATCGAAACCTACAAACGCCGCACGATTCAATTCGAGCCGATTTTCCCTCGTGCCCGAGATAAGAAACTCGGCTGCAGCGACGATAAGGATCTCATTCTCAAACGGAGAAATTAATCGACGATGTCCTCATGTGAAATTTTCACGCGATCATGGTGTTCTGTTCTGTTGCACGCTATTGATTTTCTCGCTACTCTTTGGCTCGTAATTCTCCATTCTACTTTTTTCTTTTCTTCTCTCCATTCCGTTCCTTCCATTACATTTTTCATTTTTTTTTAATTACTAATTTTTAATTACTAATTTTAATTACTAATTTAATCATTCAGTTGGTAAATTATTTTACTATAAATTTTGTATAAATCTTCCCATAAAATAATAGTAATTAATGCTAAAATGATGATAATGATAATTAATCGAATGATAATTAATCAACAACAAAAAAATTAAAATAATTAAAATAAAATTAAAATTAAAATTAAAAAAATAATTAAATAATTAATTATTAATATAATTAAAATATTAAAATAATTAAAATAAAATTAAAATAAAATAAAATTAAAATAAAATAAAATAAAATAAAATAATTAAAATAAAATTAAAATAAAATGAAATAAAATAATTAAAATAAAATTAAAATTAAATTAAAATAAAATTAAATAAAATTAAATAATTAAAATAAACTTAAAATTGAAATAAAATAAAAATAAAATAAAATTGAAATAAAATAAAATACTCAAAATAAATTAAAATATTAATAATAAAAAAAATGGTAAATGGAATGAAAGAAGCAAAAAAGAGGGAGGAAAGTGACACAGTAAGCATAAAATAATCGCGTAAAGAGTACCTTATGCTTTGCACGAAAAATTGCTGAAATAATAACACCTCTCAAAGGGGAAATTAGCTGGGAAATTAGCTGATTGCCGACGTCGAATTAACGATGTCGTTTTCACATGTCGAAAAGGTCAGGAATGATATTCGCAGGCGAAACGGTGATATTAATCAATACAACGTGAACCGATTATAATTTCCAGCGGTAATTCTCCCGGTAGAAAAGGGATGGCATGTGTTTCTAATGGACCATCGATTTGCCGTACGATTATTGGCGGTGTCCGTGTCACGGACCGCCTCCGACCAGGCTGTTAATTGTCAGACGCGAGTGGAACTAATTATGAAGCATTCCCGGCCGTGTGGATACGGGCATAATGCCTGGTAATGCCTGTCCCCGTATGCCAAATCTTTGGATTAAAATCTCCATCGGTCATTCGTTTCATCTTCGGCCCCCATCCTCGGTAATTGGAAATTCATCTCTCGTTATTGGAGATTTATTTTCTATTAGAGGGGATGATAAGTTAATGTTGTTCTAAGAAATGACGAAAGTATTTGATGAAGTGAACGAGAGAAAGTTTAAAATTGATACTTGTCTGCCTGTATAACTAGAAGTTTTCTCATTGTCGTTAATTCGACGACTGTTTATTCCGAGATGTACATATATTAATCCATTGATTCCTTTTTATAAGATATTATAATTTATATATTCAATTACATTATATAAATTATAAGCTAGCATTTATTCTGAGAGCTGCGCATGTTACATTTATTGATTCCTTTTTATAAAATATAATAATTATAATTGTAATTATTATGTAATATTATATTTATAATATTATTTTTGTTATAATTGTAGTTATAACATAATAATAATAATTTATAAATAGACACGAGTTAATGAAAATTTGTCATAGATTTTAAATGTCATTAATTTCATGCGTAGTTTAACTAAATCAACGAGACACGAGACAGTGCAAATCTGTGCAAATCTGTGTTCCAACGTCGGCTATGACAAGTATGGAAAATCATGGCACATTTTGAATAGCAGTTCTTTCGTTCACCGAAACAACGCCAGGAATCTTCCATAGAAATTCCAATTTTCATGGTTGAGGCAAGCAACTTCGATCCACCTGCCGATCGACCATCATTCCTTATTTACGCTTTCACCTCATTCCTGGTGCATACCTCGCGATCCACGGATAATTCTCTGGAATATTGTAGTCTAGGGCAAAGCATTTGCATCGTCGTCCTTAAAAATCGAAGGACTGAAATTGAACGTAATTGAAGAAGCCTTTCAGAAAACACCGTAAGTGACAAATATCAAATTTTCATTACTATTATATTCTACTGAAAAATAAAAATAATATGTTCAAAATATATATATATATATAGTTTTGCTTTTCTGTGAGCGAGTAATCTGAGAACAAACATCTGCAAACAAATTTAAATAAAATAATAACTTTCTTCTTGAAAATTTTAATGTCGTCTGCGAGAACTTTTTGATTTTCTTTCCTCTCTTTCGAAGTGTCGTTTCTACGAATATCGTGCGCGCAATTTCTAAACTATAATGATACTTAAACTGAAAAATCTTTTACATATAAAAAAGATCTTACTAAAAGATGGATGTAAGGCAACATTGGAAACTATTTTAACGAATTGGGACTATTTCTAAAGTGAAAGAGCGCAAGCCTTTTCTTTCGCTCCGTAACAAACTCATTATCTCGCAATTTGTCATAACGAACTTTGACCCCGAGGCTCAAAACTCATTCTGTATTCCAACCGGCGCGTGCATTTTCTCCAACTTACAACCTACCACCTAACTGTACTCTATCTTTCCTAACTCATTATCATTCTAACCTTGCGCCGACACTCCAACAAAATTTACCATTGCGCCCTCCTAAAATTCTCAGATGACCCTAAGTGCCTTCGCCCTCACCTTCATCTCAAACCATTTTCTCGTCCATAAGATTCAGAGGATTCGTCATCTTCCATTAAACCCTCAATCAATCACACTTAAAGCAGAAATGTGATTTTCTATGGAGCCTGTTATTGATTGCTTTAAAAATATTAAAGACTTCTAACAGATAAATACAGACAGTAACCTATGAAATTGTAGTTTAATCTTTTATTTCTATCCATGTATCATGAACGAATCAATCAAAAACACCAGTTTATAAAATCAGAATGAACTAGTAATAATAATAACAAGAGAAATGAACAATGAATTAGCAAACTCACACAAAACTCGATCAAATTTTAACTGAAATTCTATCAGAATTCAACCTCGACTACCTCTCTCACACAAATCACGTTTACTAATCAATTCAATCAATTCTATAGCATTCCACTGCATCCATTTTTCTCAATTGATATAGTAACAACGTCTTAATTGTTCCCAACACTACAAATATTTCAATGAAACAAAGGTAAGAGTATTCATTCGCCACTGTTCACCATCGAATCGCTCGATTAGCTTGTCGAAAGTGTTAGTGGATCGAATAGAAAGCACACTGATAATTAATGGGTTTAATATATATAAATTACGAAACGTAGTATAAAAGTATCTATCTCTCATTAATTCACGCTCTCTGTTCACTTCTCTCGGGCCATCTTCCCGATCGCAATTCTTTCTCTTCACCATGCTCGCTCACAATTGTTCTCGCATACTTCTCTCTCATTCGTCCTCTCTTCTACCATGAAACATACTACACACCCAGACCATACCACGCTATAATTACATGCATACACGCCACACTCATCCTTCCATACAAACATTGCGTACTTTCACTCCAAAATATATTACGATCTGTGGTAACCGCTACCACACAAAGTTTCTCCTGACGAATCCTTGGATCTTACGATCCACTCTGCAACAACTTACCCCACGCATGGAAATTCAACTCGATATACAGTACCATTCTGCGGCCCTTTTTTTTCCTCCCTTTCGTGACCCACGCATCGATCCGTGGAAACAAAGGTACAGAGGGGGTTAAATCGTTAAAGGGCGTCCCATTCGCGAGGACAGAAGTGCACTTTCGCGCGGGGGTGGGCCGAATGGGGCGCGAACGCGCGTTCAGAACCATTATCCAGCGGCGGGATCGCGCTAGGGGTGGCATTAATGGAGGCTCGCCTGGCGACCCTTTTCGCCGCCCTGAAAATATATCCGACGCTCTCTTTTTCCCGCCGACTGCATTTTTCATTGCAGAACGCAGCGACACGCGTTTCGCGAAACACGGGCTACTTACCCTCTCGCTACTTCAAACTACTCACTACCCCATCCTCCACCCTCTGATTTTGCGTTCTACGCCCTTCGCTTCGCGTCGAAAGCAGCTGCTGAGTCTACCGTGTGCGTGTTCTATCACGGTGCTCGTCTCGTTACCGGCTGTTTCATGGCGTCGCGTCGCGATTAGAGAAACGCGTCGATGCGTCGCTGATGGCTGATTAACGTTCCTCATCCCGGTGCTCAGCTGCTAGTTCTCTCTTGCGCGACATTTTCGAGTTTCCCTGCATTTTATTCAATTGGGTACGTTGTTTAGATTTTCTTTCCTTTTTTTTTTTTAATTGGATGGAATTTCTGGATTTCTAGATGTTTATCAGATTTTTGTTCTCGATAGAAAAATATCTGTGTAGAAAATGTCTCTATTTTTAAATGGAGTGGAATTTCTAAATCTATCTTTTCCTTTTCTTTCTGAGACGATGGAAAATGTTTCTGGACTACCCAGATTCCTTTTTTTTTAGTTTCTAGAAATGAAGTTTCTGAAATTCCTAGACATGTCAGCTTTCGTTCCTTTTTTTTCTTCTTCTTCTTCTTTTTCTAACAGAGTAGAAAATTCTTCTCAGTTTTCTAGATTTTTCAGTGAAACAGAATTTCCAGATTTCTAGATTTGTCAGTTCTCTTTCTTTTAATAGGACAAAAAGTGTTTCTGAATTTTCTAGATCTTTTAATGGAAAAAACTTATAAAATTTCTTTTTATAGAATGGAAAATATTTTTTAAAACATTTTAGATCTATATATTTCTATATGGAGAATTTAAAAATGTCTTTAATTTTGTTTAATTTGTTGGAGAAGTAATTTAGTTTTCACTTTAAGTGAAAATAATTATTTTCAGGTAAAAATTTTTATATAATACACCCCTGCTTAGAAATCTTAGGATAAAAATTATATGCAATAAATAAAAAATTTACAATACAACTATAAATATAAATTATTGTATTTACAATAAATACATGCAATATAATCTAATATAATGAATGTAAAACATTTTTTATACAATAAAAACCCTGTTAATACATTAATACATTGTATTATAATTTTTATATATATTATATATAAAAGAATTTTATGTATGTGTATGTTGTATTATAAAATATACACGACAATCAACGATAAATAATGAGTATGAAAAATAAAAGTATTCTAAGACTTTTGAGCAGGAGTGTAAATATATGTAAAAACATTCATTTTCAAAGAAAAAAAAAAATGGAAAAAATGAAATGAAATGACAAACTCAAATAAAATGTTATACTTCCTTTTTTAAATATTTACCACATCCGTATATGTTCACCCTCTAACAACAAAACACTTTTTAAAAACTTATCCAGAGAAAATTCACGCACATTCACAAACATTCTCGATGCTTGTTAAATTTCGCTCTCGGCACACTAATTATTCAGCGTGCGCACGATTTGGGACACGTGGTATTGCCTAAAAAGGAAACGAAAGGGTTGAAAAGAAGACGAGATAATCCGGATTAGGGTGGCTGGCGTAAAAACGACAGACGCATTGTTTAAATTAAATTGAGCAAAACCGGCACTGCAGAATCCTCGAGCAAGAGGAAGAAATTGACTTTATTTACTGCCTTGCACTTTTCGGAGCCGTTCCCATTTATTTTCACGCGATTTTTCTCCACACGCCGACTCTCCTCTTGTTTCGCCATTCAAATCCCTCTCTTACAATTAATATAATTAATTCCTACGGATTTTCTGCTCGTGAGCTCTTGATTACCTCTCCTTCTTACGAACTCCCACGTTTAACGTTTGACCTTTCATCAATCGCGTTTTCTCATCTCGAGGCTCATAATTAGATCGTGAATATTTATGCATCTGTAAGAAACTTCAAAGTGCAAATTTTCACGGAATGCACGGCATATAAGAAAATATAAGAAAATATTTCCACGATATTTATTTACTAACGAACGTGAAATTAAATTCAATATCCAATCTAAATTTGAAAAGCATTAATTTAAATTCAACGTTTGATAAGTGAAACAGTGCTCTTGCGGAGCTTCCATTTTTCTCTCTCTCTCTCTCTTTTTTAATTACATTCCGAAAAATACAAGTTTACACACGAATCCGTGATCTACTCTACGAATACTCGTGAAATGAAGAACAGAGCATCGAAGATTCATAACAGCGAATAATCGCGAGTATTTTATCTTTGAACATCGTCGGTCAATGCAGGCGGAAACAATCGGGACGTTTGTTTGACTTCAATCATGGAAATTACTTTTCGCGAGTAAACAGGAAATGCTTGTATTTCTCACGTACGTATATTTTAAATACATGAATACGTATTTTATACGGAATGTGAGAAAAAACTCGACAAATATTGTTGTTCGATTTCGTCTCGAAAATAACCGAGCTTATGATTGCAGTTTAAATTCGTTTGAAATTTCGTTTGTGCGTCTAATTTGGTCGAATAAGCTTGATTAAATGGTAAACGAATTTCTTTTTCGTTCGAAATAATTGTATTTTGTAACAACGACGCGAATGTTTGCGTATTTTTACGGGGAATTTAACGATAAAAGACACTGCGAAATGTAAAAATGAATGAATTTTTAAATTTGCTTATTGCAAGCAGCGGGAGATTGAATTCGCGAGAAGAAGAAGATTAAAAATTAAAGTGACCTCGCACGAGGTTTCAGTGTTCAACGTAGACATTGAAGAGCTTGTCTAGTATAAATTCTAAAATCGCAGAATTATTTCATACGTTTTTCCACTGTTCTATATCTTTCACGTCATTGTTTTGCTCTTTCGCAGCCTCACTCTCGAACATGAAAAATAATATTCGCAGGGCACGGCCACGCGTACGAGCGTCAAACTTTCACATGATTGATACATAAAAAAATTCACGAGACTTTACGGGACACGCGCGCAGATTCACCTTCTACCTAATTGCACTCGGGATTATTACACGTATATCATATCCAGCGAATGAGCAAAATTCGTGAGAAGCAAAATTCACGAAAATCCTGGCGAATATCCACGATTCGTGGCGAGGCGTTTCCCAGTTTTCCATTAAAACGTTCTTACGTCGGTAACATTAAATCCAGCGTCTCTTCCTGGCTGCTTTCGGAGCAGCGGCTCCGCGTTGAACTCGCACGCTCACGTATACGTCTGGTAATCACAGCGCACGCAGTGCAATTCCCGATAAACCGGCTAATTTGACGTAGATCCGATCGGAACGAGAAAGCTCGACCCCTCTGGCCAGACCTTTACATAATTACACGTTGCGTCAGCTCTCGAGACTATTTCTTATTTCATTTGCACGTACCAGATATCATAATGCCACATTCATTCATCCGGTAACTCAACCGTGTTTGTATAATTTTATATCTAATTTTATGTAATTTTATATCTTTATGTAATTTCATATTTTTATGAACAATGAAGTTCCCTCGCGTGTACTTCACTCTCGACGTGCGTACTGCGTGCATTCACTCTGTCTTGTTTGAATTTTTGCTCGTGCCGCGATCGATCTCCTCGCGATAAAGCTGCAGAAAATTATCAGAATTGTCCACGGCTCGATTAAATCCGTATTTTCTTTCTCGCGCGTATGATATAACTGACGAACCAATTGTCTGCTTCATCCAGACTTACCAAAGACGCTATAATTACTCAACGTCGTTTAAAAAACGAATTTAAAAAAACGGGAGGCAAAATGGAATCAGAGACGTCTTTAACCTTTCCACGTGTACATACTGATCGAATCATTCTTGAAGTCCGTTAATCCGTTTTGAAATAGAAATCTCTCCCTCGATAACATTTTGAATATTTCTTTTCTCAAAACAAAAATCTTTCAAACCTAACCTAAATTGAACTAAAACTTTAACCTAACCTAACTTAACTAAAAATCTAACCTGAAACCTAACCTTATCTAATTAAAAATCTAACCTAAAACCTAAACACTAACTTAAATTTTTAAGATATTCACAGTTATTAAAGATGTTTCATTACAATAATTTCTCATCGCATAAATATTCCACTATTGAATAGAAAAACTAGAAAAAGCTCGTCTCGATGGCTAAACCGATACGTCAATAGATGCCATATACATCCGGTGCTCGTAATGATAGGGTTAAAAAAATATCCATTTAAGAAAGAGAATGTCGTCGATTTCGTTTCTTTCTTTTTTTTTTCTTTTTACACAGGCTACCGTGAGAAATCTTCTTGAAAACGTGTTATCCTTCATAGCGGAACCTCGTGCCAACGATCGACTCGAGATAAGAATTTATCGGCACGACGAGTTTCACGTTTGTTTCGTCTCGACCGTCCTTTACCTCGACCGGTTTATTCGCAATTTTCGTACACCTCAGTGATGGGCAACGATGTGCTTCCGGTGAGACGGGGACACGATCATTGCAACGGCCGACTTTTATCCGGGGGGAAGAGAGAAAACGCTCGGTTGCCTTCGGATCGATGCCACTCGGGGAAATAAGAGGGTGGTTGAATTGCACGCTGTACGCCTTCCCCGACACGGAAATGTCGCGGAAGTAGCGAGGCTGCTTAAGCGTCGCGTCGCGCGGATATTTTTCTTGGAACGAGCTTGTCGAGGCAGTCGGCGGCATGGGAAGCCTTGAAAATCGTCGCGTGGAACGGTGTCGTGCAAATAGGTCATTCGACTACACCCCGTTGCTTAATAAGTGAATTTCAGACAACCGAGAGTCTCTTCGGCAGCGTATCTTGCGAAATGCAGAGTTGCGAAAATAATAGTGGAAATAACGGAGCAGGCATTTTTTTGTGATAACTTTGTTTCTAAGTTTTAGTAAGTTTGATCGTATCGAAAAATATTTCAGATCGAGTGGAAAGTAATTTCGTATTTTACTGCAAGAGTAAGCAAGCGTTTTTTATATTTTAAATGAAATTTATTAAATGTGTGCCACCTGTCGCCATTTTTGAAGTAAAACCTAATTTCTAAGTCACTGTGGAACTTCTGGGCGAAAAGCATGACAAATTTTTTTAGCAGTCTGAGTCGCGTTCTTCCCTCTTTTGTAACAAAATTTCGAAACGTATCGATTCTCTTCTTTAATTTCGCTCATTTTCGAGACGCCCATAACCTTTGACTGAATAAATAAATGTTACAACTTTTTTTTTAATTACTATATGATATGTTATCTTTTAAATACACGCAAGTATTGTCAGATCTGATTAATATTATCAGAGTTATTCTAAAACGTCTATCGAGAGAATACGAAATTAGATTTTACTCAACCCAACAGAAGACAAATAATAAAATAAATAATACACGAGAAAAATTTGTGTCGCAAATATATCTGACAAATTGAATTTTTCGACTGTACAAACATTGCTATTTTATTCTCGGTGTATCTCCGAGAAACAATTAAAAACTTACAAACTGAGAGTTCGTCGCACCACGATTAATCCTTCTCCAAGTGTAATCAGCAAACTAACAAATTTCAAAACTGCAGACAAAGAACAAAAGGAGTGTGAAGCTAGCGCTAAAAAAAAAATCGGCTAAAAACGACTGAGATCGAGTAATCGCCGACAAAAAGGAGAAGGAACGGCTGAAAATAAAAGCGGGAGAGGAGAGAGTTTCGAAGAAGGCGCGAGAGCCAAAAAAGCGACCACCCGAAGAGGAAACGAAACGAAACGAAGAAAGAAACCAGAGAAGAACCAGAGTAGATTAACGGAAATGCGAAAGCAGTAAAATGCGAAAGAAAAGGCGTGGGGAGGAAGAAGAAAACGAAGGAAATACACGCGACACGGGACTTCATTAACATTCTCGCAAGCGTAACGCGGCGACTGTTTAGTTTGCGAGGCCTCGTCGAAGACTTCGCGAGGGCCGTTTGATCCCTGATGGTGATTTGCATAAAGGTACGCTTCCAAGAGCCGGTGAAACGATCAATCAAGTCGGCACGAGGAACAACCATTGTCGATCTTAGACGACAGAGAAACGACAGAGACGTCGACAATGGGCGGAGGAACGGGGATCACCGTCTCGTGGAAGCTCGTGAATCTCCTTAGTTCGTCCCGATCGACCGCAATCTACACCGGCGCGAGGCGCTCGCACGCCTCGCTGAATCTTAAATTGACCGCGCTTTCGCGTCGGGAATCATATTAGCCGGTTAGAGCTTCCGCTTTTGCGCGCTCTGCCGCGCGACAGCCACCGGTTTCCATACAAACACGCCTCGCGACGTGCATTACCGTCGTGTGCACGCGTATACCGTGTGCGCTGGTTCGCTGACTTTCAACAGAATCCCATTTCTCGCCCAATTTTTCCATCTATTCTGTTTCGTTCATTTCCCCCCCCCCCTTTTTTTGGATTGAATTTCCCTTTTATGAAGATCGAGAACGGCGGAGGATAGAACCGTTTGTGAAACGTTGATTTATCCACTCGCGCGTGAATATTATGACAGCGAGAATTTCGTCAATTTTTTTTTTTTATATAGAATATAAATATGTTTTAATAATGTATAAGAATATTAGAGCAAAAGAATAAATATGTAGAATATGTTAATATTAAATATATATAAATAATAATATATTAAATATATATTTTTTTTATAGAATAAATATATAAGAATATTAGAGCAAACTGAAAATGAAAAATCTCTTTCTATATATATATATTACGCATCAATATTAAAAGTTCGATTTTTCACTTTCATTGTGCTCTAATATTCTTTTTAGAATACGTTTGTTTTTCGTCGGGGTCGGATGAAAAAAGATGCGATCGTTAGAGCATAATTGGACGTGAAACGAGCTAGATGCCTCGAGTGAATATTCCAATGAAATTGTTTGCGAGATTGTTAAAGAACTGTCACGGGGTGAAACGATACTCGTCTGAGGGTTGTTTTGAAGAAACTGGAATTTAACGCCAAATTTTCCACGTGTTTTAAAATTTAATTTAAAGCGCCTAACTATTAGTTAGAAGAGTCAGCAAATAATAGCCTGGCTCTTAAAATAAAAGCTGATTTGTGCTGATTGCAGCGTGCCGACTATGCAATTCTCCATCGCTCTAAAATAAAATAATTATATGATAAAGTAAAGTGAGTTAAATTGAACGAATTACGAAGTCGAGAGTCTCGTTTAAACACTACTCTCAGTCCTTAGCTGGAGCAGAACGTATTAAATTCCAACTGCTCTGGAAATATATGTGTATAACCTACGAATTGTGTTTGTCCATTACCGCAATTGTTTGCTCATTACTCCACGATTATTTCAATCCGCGTGCAACGACTGTAATTAAAACGTCTCGTCTGATCTTCGCCCATTAGCAGGAATTGTCGTTTTTACGATTCTAAACGAAAAATGCTCAAAAAAAGAACTTGAAGACGTTTCTATTAATAAATAAAGTAAAACGAAAAAAAACTGAAATTTACCGTGAAATTCAAATTACGTAAAAAAAAAAAAGAAAAAAATACGTACACTCGACGCTCTGTGCTGTAATCGAAATTTTTAGAAAATACAGAGAAAAAAATAAAAAATAGAAAATTTAAAAAGACACAAGAGGCAAAATCACAGTAAGTACGTACAGTTTAAAAATTTACCGTTCAGTGATGCAACGCAAGAGAATAATATATATCCCTATTGAAGAATCCTAAAACGAAGGGGTAAAAGAACGGACTCTCTCGAGCCAAAATGAATTTCTCTCGCGAATGAATGAAACGCCCGTGGAGGATTTTCCATCGAACTCCCGAAAGAGCCTCGACGAAACCGACCGCGGAAACCATCACGTGGATCGCGAGTTTGCTCCTCCGTTTGGCATAGCTTGCAAATCTCCGCGCGCGATAAATCGCGCGCCCCGTGGTTCGGAGCAAGTGGAGTGGTTAATTGAGGCCCCGATGGAGGAACTGGTTCTGGCGGCGGGCCAAAGTGACTGATCATACACGTGGAACAGAAAAGCCGAAGGTTACCGATCCCGTCGACTCGATAATTTCGCCGATCGTGCCTCATCCTCCGATCGTTTCTTTTTTATTTCGCTTGTTGCTCGAACGTTCCGCCAGCGACCCCATAATGCCTCGAGATGTATGAATACGAGTACGTGTTTCTCACTTGATTACTCTGATTTTTGTCACTTTTAATTTTTTTTTTTTTTTTTTTATTTTCAGAAATCATCCAGCTCGAACGAAGTTGCGAGTTTGTAATATTTTAGTGATTTCTTTTGAATCTATCTAGAATATTTTGAGCAGGGAAATTTGCAAAGGAGATCCGCTTTCAAATAATTTTATTTAGAAGAGATTTTTAAATTTGTTAATTAATCATATCAAAGATCCTGTTTCCTACGGAGAAAGGGTTCAATAGCGAAAAATTGATTCTCAACTCAGTTCTGGTGTTACTGATAAAAACAATTGATAATTCGATTAATCCGGCATTTGTTTTACAATGATAGTGGTAACAAGGGATATCTTCAGTTTCCTTCCTTAACTGTGCGACATCTATATTGACGTAAGCTTGCGTAAGTAAAGTAATAACGTAATAAAGTCACAAACGAGGGGGAAATAAAACGTCTGACATGATTATCAATAAAACGACAGAACGTCCCTTTCCAGGTTCAGTAGTAATAAAACTGGACATTTTCATCCCCCTTCCTCCCACAATGTTCGAGCTTACGAAGGAATTAAAATAACGTGGAACAGTTATTATTTCTTGCATTCGTTTCCTTCTGACGTTCAATTAGATTATGACTTTCACGTTACGCAATTACGATTAAGTTAATGGAACTTTGTTCCCTTTGCCGGCACGTTAAAAGATTAAAACAATTGATTCTCACTCGATGAAAAATTATTTTCTTCACAGCGGTTGTTCTTTTGCTCCGCTTTGAAATAAATTGAGGAAAATTCTGAGAAATATTCCCGGCAGAAGTCGAATTAAAAGTCTGCTTAATACACTCTCAGTTTATATCACATAATGTCACCTCAAATTAATAAAATATATATGAACAATTTCGACGAACCCGAAGTCCATTAAAATCCACGAAATCTACGGAAGCGTCTTAGAATTTAAGGAATTATTTTCAACGCTTGAACTATCGACGACTAAAGCGTAAAATTTCCATCAGAGACGTTAAAGTAAAAGAAACAGAAAATCTTTATAACGCAACTCGGTACACATATATTTTACGAAGAACCGAAATACGTCACACACGAAAAATCATTCAAGTCTTTTTTATATCCATAAAACATCTAACAAAAATTACCAATTGGTCTATCTGACCATTTTGGTAGTTCTAGTGTTAGAAAATCTATGTCCGAGATTTTCGACGAATTGTTGCAACGGCGTCATGGCGTCGTCAAAATCGAATTTCCCCAAGCTATAAATAATTTCAACGAAATCGTTGCCATCGGCCATCGATCGACCGTGCCTCGTCATTTTCGTCGTTTTTAACTTTAGTTGCGATCCACGCCGCGTACGCGCGGTATTTACACGATGCTCGATAACAAATTGTGGATAAAAATTCATGGGAATACATGCGGGCGCCCGAGTGCATTTGGACGTTCGCAGACACCTTTTATGAATATATTATGCGTACGTCTCGCATGAAGCACTGCATTTAATAATTAAGCCGTATGGCCGTAGTAGCTTATACGGTCATAATTAAATTGCGACTGCTGATGCATTTTTACGTTTGAATTACCTGAATGTACATTTTTACATGCGAACGTGAATTCATTCAACGAAACTGAGAATGTTGATATATTTTTATATCGCATTATTTTGTACATTTTCATGCATTGTTTCATATTATCTGAATTATTTGAATTGGATTATTTTCAGATTATTTCTATATTTGAATAATTAATTACTTAATTAGTAATATTAAATACTTAGTTTAGTAATATTTGAATAATTAGATTACTTTTGTATTTGGATAGACGAGCCTAATCGAAAAAAAAAAAACAGAGTCTGTCAACTCGATAAAAATTTACTTCATCTGTTAAATATTACAAGGTAACTACCCCACTTTGGACTTTTATATATGTATATTACATGCACTCTGATAGGTTATTTTACAACTTAAAATTTCGTAACGAAGAAATGATTATTTAGTTGTAATAATCATACATACCTTTTGTATACTCTATTGTTATTAGACAGTGTATATTCTATTTTGTTAAGTGATCATCATTGCGCATCACTAATTTTTACAATCTTTATCCTACGAGGTATTTTTCCAATTCCTGCAACACTCTAAACGTATTTCATTTGCAATATTTCCCAACTTCTATATGTATATTCTTTCAGATGAATTCAAATTTTCACTAAAATAATTATCAATGATCTCGTTGAAATATTAACACGTACCGACACTTTATATACACCTGTTGTGAATATACACAGAGCTCCTCTTACGTGCAAAATAGTACAGCTAATTGTCAATTTAATACAGGAAAAAATGCTTGGAACAACTTTCAGTTGAGGCAAGAAATTGTATATTAAGTAACAATGAACACAGAATTTGATATCAACGTCGTTTGACCAGGCGTTGGCACGTTTAGCGTTAATAATACAGACACAAAAGTTTGGCCGCGGCAAGTGTTCCGATAGTGTATACATGCAAAATTGTTTCCTTCGAATTGTTCTCGGTGCTTTCGGTTAGCACCGTGTTCCTGGTTGTTTGTACATCTGACGGGCAGAAAAGTTTCGATGAATCCTCGCTCCGGAGAGCTGCCCCGATGAAACTTTCATGTCTTGATTGTCCGTTGTTTACCGCGGACTAAGTGGCTTCAATATTCGCCTAAGTCCCACCGGAAGTGCCCGCCGACTTTCGCTAAAGGAAGCTTTTACGCGAGAGTTCGAGCGTCGCTTCGGTTTTTCAAAAATTCACCAGCCCCGGATCGTAAAATCGTCCTCCGAGCTTATTAAATGGGTCAAACTTAGTTCCGCTAGACTTGGCAATGAGATACGAAAGTGGAAGGGAACGAAAAACACTTGCATGCTTGTCGAAGGCAATTGGAACTTTGTGGATTTTTGGTTTCCAATTAATTATGGCCAGATTAAACATATATGTTTTTTTTTTTTTTACTAAAATTATGTAGCAAAGTACCTCTATGTTTGCTGTAAGTTTTAAAACTTGCAATTTTGACTCAAGTCGACGTCGTTGGAAATTAGAGACCTTAACAATCTTTCGAAATTTCAATTACTTAATTTTGAAATTTTTAATTTTATCGAGTAAGGCAAGTTGCTAGTGATTCCGATTGAATTCGTAATTGAAATGTAAATCACAAGGTAAAATTAAACGTAGAGAAATTCTCGTGATCTAACGTTAATTATCATCGTCGTCTGTAATTCAACGAGAACTGAAAATCAAAACGGTGTGCACGATGTGATTGGCCTGCGAACAAGGAGAAGGTAATGAACAGGAAATTTTTGCGGTATTAAATATCGCAAAGTTGTCGATTTCGGTGGAAATTCATCTCCGGCACGCGGTGTCATGGATTTTGAAACAAATTTGCGCAGTTACAGGCACACAGAGTTAGAAGACTGCCGTACATGGTGTAAATTCTGCAAGAGAGTTGTTTGCATTTACTTTCGAGCTTTTAAAGTTGCATGTAACTGGAATATTGTTGGCAAAGCGAGCAATCTGCAGGGCATGCCGTGGTTATGAATAAAATATCAGAGGTTCGTCAAGTAGCTTAGAAAATTAAAATTTAATTCAATTCGAAGAAGCTGGAAAATTATTCAGTGCTCGCAAGGTATCGCAGATATTTCTCAGAATAAAACGAATGAAACACGTTGTTATTAAATAATCGTCAGGAGATAATTTACGATTTAATCTAAAATAAAGCCGATCGATCTTTCATCCGGGGTTTTTAAAATATCGTCAATTACAATTGTCGAATTATACATGTATATTCATTGCGCGATGATCGTTCGCGTTTTTAAAATATACGTCAAAATGAATCGGACGCCACGTATAAAACATTCGGATGCAAATTAATCTCGATAACGATACGCATCGGTATGAATCGATGTGTCCGATATAGAACACGAGTGAAAAATTACATAGTTTGAATGAATAACTGTGTCCGCGTGCAAAGCGTATTTGGAAATGTTTGGAATACAGATTTCGCGTAAAAGAAATTTCATTTCTTGTTGGCGCAGCATCAAACAATGCTATCAGCGATACTCTATGAAGATACAATGTGCAAAAACTGGAAATAACTGAGTATAATTGTTGCAATTATTTGCCTCGATATACTTTCTCAATTCAATCAATCGAATAACTTGGAAATATTACTTTTGCCTAGATATAGTGAGAAATTAGAATCTTTACCACTGTGTGTCGGAGTTATCGTACCGTATCGACGAAAATAAATATACGTGATTCGTCAAATTTCACCAAACAAACCGAATCAACTAAAATATCATGTAGTATCGCCTTACGACTACGTTGCGGACGTTCATGCAAATTCATATTATTTCCAAGCGAAACTTCATCAAGGAGGAATCAAATTATTCGATAAATTAGTATAATGCCGATCTAACGCAATGACACGATTGCGGACGTTCACGCGAATTTGTATATTTATGAATAGAACTTTATTAGAGGGAGCTCAATCGTGCAAATTACACTCTATTTCATTATAAGGAATATTTCTGTTCGCTTTGACGACTTTATTATAGAGCACAACGTCACTTTAATCGAATGACCAGATATTCATCACGCGCATACGTATTCATGAAAATTCATACATTTCCGAGCGAAACTTCATCGAATTATTCGATAAATTAGTATAACGTTATAATCGAATGCAATGACCAGACTGCGAACGTTTATGCAAATTTGTATATATTTACGAATAGGACTTTACCGAGTGGACTCAATTATCATCTAAATTACACGTACCATTCTATTTCTCGTCGCGAGGAGTATCCCGAATTAACAATCTCCTCTTACGTGAATGTTTCATAATGGAATTAGAAATTACAGATCAACATCGAAGGGAGAATTCTTATTAAAATATCGGTGTGCGTTGAACGCACGTGAGGCAATTAGTCGTCCATTAAACGTATCTCAAACGGTAATTAGAATGATTCTGCTATCGATTCTTCGTTAAAATTTGGCGGCATTTCCCCAGCACCGAAAAATCGGCGCGATACTTTCTCAGAATGTTTCAAACGAAGCCAATAAAACGATGGAACAAGCTAGCTACGATACAATACAGGTGAATAATTGAATCGATGGCGATAAACGACCAGGCTAAGCGGCTTACGCGCCATCAATAATGAAGTAATTCAAACGAAACGTGAAAATCGTATCAGCAATACATTTGTTGTAATTGTGTGCGATTATTATTCCAAAGCAGACGTACGTTGTTGGTTATCACGTTTTCGGGGAGAGAGAGGAGAATTGGCAGATTTAAATTTGAAGAGAGGATCAAAATGGATGATGACTCTTAAAAAAAAAAAAAAAAAAAAAGGAAATAAGAAAAAATATAGAGTAAACAATTTTTTGATTTGAAGCAGACTTTGAAGTTTGATATTCAAAGTTAAAAATTATACGTAATTGATAAATTTTCGTACTCCATTTTTTGGAAAGCGAAACAAAAAGATTTTATTCTCTTGTTGATAATTCCTTTCTGTCGTGTCTAAAATTAAGTGGCTTTAAGTCTACTTGATAAATCTTCGAACTCGATTTTTTCGAAAACAAAGTCTCAAATCGGAAAAATTTTATTCTGTAGATTTCATTCTTTTTCATTTTCTTTCGAACATGTTGTTCCCATGCACTCTGTGTAAAAAGTTGAATTGTAGAATAGATTGTAAATAAAATATATAAAAAATTGAAATATATAAAGAGTTTGATTTTCCAAAAATTGAGCTTTGAATGTTAGATGCTAGATATTCGTGTATTTATGGAAAATTTAAAGTTGCGTTATAATAATTGAAGAAACACCTGTCAAACAAATTGTCATAAACTTTATATATTCACAATGTCTGCAATTCCACTCTATCCCAATTGAATCGCGTATTATAAAATTTTCTCAAAACAGAATCTGTCAGCGGATTTCGAATATTAATGTACATTCTGCTTTGAAGAAGTAAATCAACTGTCACTGCCATCATGCAAGATCTTCGAAGTACTAAACATTTCATCGAAAGAAAGAAGGAAATTCAGAAACTTGCTTGCACGTTTCGCGAAGACGAACACGCTGAAGAGAAAAATTCGTAGCTCGTTACATCGCGTACGCTCACGATCGTATTTTTTAACGACGCGACAAAGGCTTCTGAACATTCAAAATGCAGCCCTTTTTATCGCTATACTTTGAATTTTGTCAACATTTTCCCTCGATGCCGCGACGCAGTGTTCGTGAACAGTATCGCGTTGCCATCTTCGACGGTCGACAGGATCCTTTCCGCGTCGAAAAGACAATTTCCGCGACGTTTCTTCGCCGTCGTTGCCTCAAACGCGCGACGTTTTTACTTTCGGCTCGTGCTTGTTTCCCCTCTCCTTTTTTTCGAATTTAGACTTAACACGATCGTTGCAGCGTGTTTCTTTCACTGTTCTCCTTTGCAGGCTCGACACTGTGCCACACGTTACGGGCCTCAGAGATTCGCTCGCGAAGATACTTTTTTGTTGATTTTCTGATTTTAATTTCACTTTACGACAGAGAAGCGCGCTCTTTGACACTAGTCGTAATACTTTTCATGCTCTGGCATTCTATTTGCACGGCGAGCGATGTTTTGAAAGTCACTGGGGCAGTGGAAAAACACGCGTTTCATTTCGAGGCTAAGTAGTACGATAACTTTGACGAAATGAGATTGATTTGTTACACGTATACATGGAATTTTGTAAAAAAAAAAATTAGTTATAAAAGTTGAATCAAAGAAATTAGAAAGTAGGCAAGAAATAGGAAAAGATTTATAACTTTCACTCATACATTTTGCAAAAATCATTCGAATCTCTGAGAAACGCAACACTGTGAGTCCGCGGTATTACTCTGAGAATTACTCAATTGTCATTTCGACCATTTTGGTAGTTTCAGTGCTACAATTTCATTTCAACGTCATACGAAATTCAATATAAATAATTCTGCAATTGATCTCGTAATTTTGTGCCATGATTAATTCACGTTCTTCGGCGGAGAAACAGAAGAGATCCTCAGAATCCGTGTAACTTCAACCTGGATAAATAAATCAACGCGTATGAAAAATACTTAACATCGTGCAAGAAGCAGTTATATATTTTAATTAAGTCAGACGTACGAAGATTTCTGTAACTGACCGCGGAACTGCTCCACGCTTTAATAACACGGTGCAGAAATTTTCAGAAAGAGGAATTCTACCAAATGAAATTTCACCGCCGCGCGGTTAAAATTAATTGCTTCGTTCATTTCTCTTTCGACTTTCCTCTGCTCCGCTCTTGGCATCGGGAGCGAGAGAAGCGAAGACGTGCCCCCGAGGAAGCGAGCGCGAGACTTTCCTCGACAGGTCTCGAGACGATCGCACGATCAACGAAATTACAAAGCGAGCTGCATCGCGAGTCGCGTCGGTTCGATTCGATCCTTAATTTACACGGCGGTCGAGACGAAACTAATTAGAATGAACAACCGCGAAATCCAGGATGGCTACGCGAGGGGCGTCGGCGGCCAATTAAACCGGGGAGGGGGGGGGGGGAGAAAATCGAGTTAACCTCGTACTCTTATTTCTCTTCGCGCGGATATTGACTTACCTGGAGATAAAACCGCGAGATTAAATTGACTTAACTCGCTCTCCCGTTCCCGACGACTCGCGTATCTAAGCTACGTGTACATTTACATCTTTGCTGCCCTCCAGACGAACGTAATACGTTCACCCGGCTATATTCATTGAAATTTAACGCGCGCCACATTGCGCCAGCTCTCCTCTAGCCCTCTTGCATAATTCAACTAATATCGCTGATGAGATTCGACGAGCCACGGAAATGGAGAAGTTGCCGATTTTCTGACGTGCTTCTGAAGCCGGTGATTTCCAAAGCGCAAGAATGAACGCTACAGTGGACTATACGAGGATAAAAATTCTAGAACAGTCGACGAATTGTTGTAAGTTTGGTGATAAAAGAGAGACGAACGAGTTCGGTAAAAAAAAAAAAAAAAAAAAAAAATGGACGAGCACAAGCGAGCACAAGCCGATGGGTGTGGGTTTATCGAGGAAGCTTTATAGAACA
>NW_025109974.1:182898-188488 GCF_011392965.1 Frieseomelitta varia
AAAAAAAAAAAAAAAAAAATGGACGAGCAAGTTTGATGATGGAACGGACGAACCAAGTTTGATAGTAAAAGCGGTTGAACAAATAAACGAACTTGTGCGAGTAAATTATAAGTTACCTGATTGTCTTTCGTCTCTTGAAAATTATAAAAAGAGAAGTCTATGGCTCGTGAACTACATCTTGTTAGTAATCGACTTATTAAGAATCGAATCTCAGAGTAGAAGAAATATCACCAGAAATTATATTCAAATCTGTTCAAATTTATTTTTAGTAGCTTTCGTTGTATCTGTACTGCTAAAATGTACTAATTTACTTAGGTAAGGTTTAGTTTAAAATTATTATTGTGATAAAACATCGTGAAAGTACAAACTAGAATAGGTAGTAATAAAGAAGAATTCGAGTAAACAACTTGTTAAAATATTATACAAAAATACTACCAAAAACTTTTTCCAAATTTTTTGCTTGTCCCGAGAACCTTTTGTAACACAGAAATGTGGTACAGAATAGGATAAAAAAGAAATTCAAGTAAACAACTTGAAAACTATATATAACTATGCAAAAATACATGAAAAACATTATCCAAATTTTTCGCTTCTGTCCCGGAAATATAGAAATATAGTAAAGTACAGGATAAGATAAAAGATGCATAGAAGATTTCTAATGAATAATTTGAAACAAACTTGTTAAAACACTGTGCGAAAATATTACAAAGAACAAACATCATCCAAATTTTTCACTTATTCTGGAAACCGCCGTACCGTGAAGAAATGTAATACAGAATAATAAAGATACACAGAAGAATTCCAGAATAACTTGAAAATGCTAGAAAAAAAGAAAGCGTCGTCCAAATTTTTCCAAACTTTTCACCATCTGTTGACGAGAACCAACCCAGAGGGGCACCAATCAAATAGAAACCAAACCGCACGAAATAAAAGCAATCAAAGAAATGGAACCGATGGAAGAAGGAAGAATTCGAGCAACTTGAAAACTCCGGCTGGCTCGCTCGCGGGACGGACGCGATACAGTCTGTCGAACAAATAACGCTTTGTTACGCCAACGGCCCGGAAGATCAAGAGGCGGTTATTCCATTTGGCCGGTGCGAGCGAAGCTCGCGAGTTTTTCCATTCGTGGTGTCTAGTTGATTTATAGCCGGCCTCGCGCTCTCGCGAGCAGCAATAAGCGTGGCGGTGGGTCCAGGTTTCTTCAGCGTACGCTACTGCGCATCCCGATAGCCGGCTTTAGGGCGGCCACGACGGTGAACGACGTTCCCTTAAGCTTCGCACGTCCCTGGAACTCTGGAACCCGATTCCCGGCTTTCTGTCCGTCCCGTTTCCGCTTCCAGCCGCCGGCGGAACGCGGGGCCATAACTCTTCGTTCCCTCGGACAGCGAGAAACAAGAAGGAACGCGAAAGACAACGATCCGGCACTGGTTCGCCACCGATCCGATCTTCGTCGATATACGGGCGCAATTAGTTCGAGCCGAGATAAGTGGATAACGAAACGCAGGCTTATGGCGCGAAACGGCCCCACGGCCTCGTTCGTGACGTGTCGGCGATTTATTTCCATTGAAAAATCGCCCTTTTGTCATGAAATATCGTTTGTTTTTTTTTTCTCTTTTTCCTTTTTTTTTTTTTACGAATTCTCGACAAATCGATTTTTTTTTTTTTTTTCTTTTTACAACTTTGTGTACACGCCGCGCGCGTTCCCGGAGTTGACAAGTCCCTTTATGTCGGGCTATGAGTCGCAACATTTGATAGATTTTTGGGAATTGCTGTTTGCGAGAGGGTGAAAGGATCCATTGTTTCTCTTGGCAATTGACAAGTTTTTGTTTTGTCGAGATACGAAATGCAGCGCGGGACAAAATTCAGTGATTTCAGGATTTTGACAATTTTTATTCCGTGAAAGAAACGAGTGACTTCTTCTCAATGTTTGTGTGTGTGTTTGTGTGCGCAACGTGGAAAATTCTTTCTCTCACTCTCCCGAAGATCAAACAAATTTTTTTCTTCTCGCATTCAGATGACGGTATAACTTTTGGAACACGAAATACGAGCGGAAAACTTCGAAACAAAGAGAGTCTTTCGAGCAAACCGCGTACGTTTGCGAGAATTCTGCGAAAGCCGGAAGCCAAATAGAAATTCGCCCCGACGTTTCGCATTGTTTTAAATATCGCGAGCTACGACACACAGTAGCCAAACACATTCGTCAGTCGCTACAGAAATACAGCTAATCCTCGCGGTAACAATTCACAAACGTGCGAACGATCGTTGCAAAATTAAGAACAAAAAGCGCCGGCAAGATCTTTCTCGCCGTTCTCTTCGCCAGAGAAGCAATTTGTCGAGCAATTTAACATGCGTCACGTGGCCGATGTGTAGTAGCAATAACGATAACGATAACGATAATGATAACAACGTTTCTATTTCTATCTCTAACTTTTTGCTCGCAGAGGCCGAAGTAAGATCGCCGCGGTTCACCGGATCCGGTTGGCTGGCGTTCCCTGCCCTGAAGGCTGCTTACAAGCACGTTCAATTAGAATTGGAATTTCGGCCGGAGGCCTGGGACGGTATACTGCTGCTAGCCGGCGAGAGGGACGATCTTCAGGGTGACTTCATGGCCTTGATTCTGCATCACGGCTTCATCGAGTTCAGGTAACGACGTTACTTTGTTAATCGCGCGGCGAAACGTACGTAAATAGTTTAGGTTAAGGCGGAGAATCCGAGATCCAGCTCCAGTGTCTCGACTGGATCGAGCCTTTTAACGCGATTGGCGGTCGACGGGAAAAGAGAATTGGAAGAAGCGGTTTAAGACGATAATTGGTAATTTCCGGGATTTCTTTTCACCGGGCGGAATGCGGTGGATCCGTCGTCGGGCGCTTCAAGGGGAATATTCATTTAGAAGTACGGAGATTCAAGGTTTACAGGGGTGAACTTGAGGGGATTTTCGGAGTGCTTTGGGGAGTTACGTGGGGATTAAAGTCGGGAAATTTCGGGAAAATTATTAATTTAGGACCAGGCAAGTTATCGTAATCTGCATTTAAAATTTTTGGATTAGAAGGAAGGATCATCGACAGCTTACACGACACACTATTTTCATACGATAAACATATCGTCCAAAAATCCACAAGGTCTATCATTAATTTTACAATGTTGCTTCGATATCAAACTACATTATCAAACCGACAAGTTTTTGTAGTATAAGTTTAACTCTACACTCTTAATTTTTAGATTAGAAGGAAGGATCATCGACAGCTTACACGACACACTATTTTCATACGATAAACATATCGTCCAAAAATCCACAAGGTCTATCATTAATTTTACAATGTTGCTTCGATATCAAACTACATTATCAAACCGACAAGTTTTTGTAGTATAAGTTTAACTCTACACTCTTAATATTTAGATTAGAAGGAAAGATCATTGACAACTTATACACCACACTATTTTCATGCGTTAAACATATCGTTTAAAAATCCATAAAGTCTATCGTTAATTTTATAATGTTCTTTACTATCAAACGAATTTTTGTACATTGTGTATTTTGTATATTTTGTATATTTATATTTGCACTATGTATGTATATAAAATTTATATATTATATATATATATATATATATATACATTATATACATTATATATTTTGTATATTTTATATATTATGCACAATACCAAAAATATATGAAGTTATATATCTAAGACGCGCGCAATACGTAAAAAAAATGCAACAAAATATTCAAAGCGCGACACTCGTTAAAATAATCATATCGAATCTTCACTTAAGTTCTATATCTTCAACTACAAGATACATGAAAACATGAATCCTCGATGTGGAATCTGAATCACGAACACGATGTCCTTGCTCCTCAGCCACCCTTGGTGCAAAAGTATGAATTTGCATAAGCATCCGCGACCTCCTGAAACCCCAGCCTCAATTCGAAAATATTAAATTTCACTCCGACAGACATTCACATTACGTCAACATCCGCGTAACCTGGAGTTATGCAATCGTAATTACCGATGCCGTGGCAAAAAAAAACAGCGCAAAAAAAAACTTACATCCACCGACGCTAAATAATCGATCGAACGAAGATCGGGGAAGAGGAAGAATCAGAGAAAAGGGAACTCGAAAGTAGACGAAATTTAATAAGCGAGAAAGGGCGAAATTTGACTGATAAGCGAGAGCTTATCGATGAGACCGGATCAGTTGGAAGGAACGGGCCTCTGTTTGCCGCAAACTGCGCAAACCTCGTGTTTCGCGCGTATCACCGTATTACGCCAACTTTCCGCAACTTCGCCGACGATATAATGGAAGTTTCCTTGGGAACCTCATTGCCCTATTAACGTGCGGGACGTCAAAGGATACGCTCGCGAAACCGCGATTTGCTTCAATCTACCGCGAAACGCGTTTGCTGTGCGGGCGCCGGAAACACGTGATCGATAAACTTCGATGAAACTCGACTCGAAGAAGCTCTCTCTCTCTCTCTCTCTCTCTCTTTCGTTGCGCGAACGGTTCATTTTCATCGACGTCGGGACGTCGACGAGGACACCCGCGGTGTCCTGTCGTGTGCACGCCACTCCTCGATCTCTGTTCGATCAAAGCCTGAATCCAGAAATACGTGAGAGATATTTTTGCGAATTTTTTTCGTAGGCAGTTGTTAAGCTACGAATTTCTCTCCGTTTGCAGAGTGAAACAATTTCAGAATGAAAGATTACACGGAAAACGCAAAGCAAATAATATGTAAAACACGGTGCTTTTTACAATCTACAATATATAGGGTGGCCACTGAAAAACTGAAAGATTCATAAAAAGAAAAGAATTTTAATTCATAAAAATTCACACATAATACTGAAAAAAAATCCATTAATTATATTTCCAAATAAAATAATAAAAAACTAGAGAAACATGGAAAAACATTGAAAAATTGGAAAAAAAAATGTTATTTTTGTTTTATATCATCCAGTCTTTCAGAGAATGTATAATAGATATATTGATTTCTTTCTATAATAGATCTATTGATTTATAACACTTTTTTAATTTTCAAAAATACCAGCACGCATAGAAATAGCAGTTATTAAAGTCTCAGTGTTTTTGAGACACGTCTCGCCTTTATATTTGAATTTTTTCTTCCTTTAAATTGTTAGAAAATAACGTTAAACAATTTTCATTTAAATGACGTTGTTAAATAATTTCTTTAAATCGCTAGATTGTTAGAAAATGACGGAATTGTCTGTTTAATGGAGTTTTAAAGATGTAACGAAACAAATATCGTTAAACTGGACAGAAACGAAATCCAACTCGTGGACATAAATCTCAGATTTTAACATTTGAACATGTAAAATACGCGAGCGTGTTATATTTCTCTGATCTTTACGAACATCAAACACGAGTGTATTAATAGTTTCAATAATCTAGAATTATTATACGTCGGTATAAACTCTGTACAAGCAACTAACACCGATGTAAAAACTTAAAATCACATGTAAAGAAGGTGTTTCCCGTTTAAATCCTTCTTTTCTCTTTCTCCTCCCAAATTTCAAAACGAATCGTTTCGAATTCCCGGGAACGGGTGAGAACTTTCATCGTAAATAAAAAAAA